>NC_084578.2:16342500-16610000 GCF_033978685.3 Nerophis lumbriciformis | reverse complement strand
ATATATCGGTATCGGTTGATGTCGGAATCGGTAATTAAGAGTTGGACAATATCGGAATATTGGATAAAAAGCCATTATCGGACATCTCTAGTGGATATCTTCACGTCCTCGACTGAAAGGGTCGCCAGGCACGCAGCACTCCTTTTTCTCCCAAGAGTCTGTCGTGTGTCCAGCAACAACCACTCCGTCACGACAAGCAGGTTCCCCCAAACCCAAGATCTTGTCAATTTCGTTGAGGCCAGTTAAATAATTCCAATGTTTTGATTTGGAGAGGTGCTAAAAGAGGCAACAAGAAAGTTAAGACAAAGAAGCAAGCAGGAGAGATAAGGGAGAGGAAAGGGGAGCGTCCGCCCTCGATGAGTGCCAGAGAGAAAAAAAAAATATATAAAAAAGATTAGAAACCCAATACAAATAAACAATTAAAAGACAATTCAAACATCACCTTCCTTTATTCCACTACAGTATAATAGTTCAATCTAGAGCTTAGTGAGTAAAAAATGCAGTTATTTTAAGGGCCAGATTCTAGCTTGAAATACTATTTGACTTGCGGGAAACTATGAGGCGATCTTTATCATGGCGCCCTGCTGTGTAGCATGTCTGGGCAGAATATGTGTGCATGTTTAGGAGCTACACTCACGTCACAATTAATTATGTCATTGAGACGTTTACATTTGACGGCGACCAATTATTTATGTCATCTCTGCTCTCCCTGCAGCAATGGACGATTATGTGGTTGCGTCATTGGGATGTCTTTTACACACATATACACCTCCAGCTTTAAAAACGCGCGCGATTGCAGAACACTTTATATGACATTATTGTTGCGGCTGTTCTTCAGCTGAAGAACGATAGCTGCCCATGAGCGCGTGGCTCCAGTCAGTTTTGAGAAATATGTGTCCATTTTCTTAGTGGCTTTAATAAAAGTCTGGTCTTAAGCCTCACTATCTACAAAGGGAAAATGAATTATGTGTTTGATAACATTTCGATGGGAGGCAGCAATTCCAGTCTTTCGACTAGTTTCCTTTCTTTCTTCATATTTTATTCAACTGTGCGAACATTTAACGTAATCCGTATATTTATGGACAGTTCGTCATGCTTTGGAGAAATACATAAGAACAAACAGCTCTCTACAGCATTCATTGATTCTCTCCGCAACATTACATGGGAGCTCAATTTGCAAACCAGTGTGCCAAACAACCAATTCAGCTTATTAGTGATGATCTTTCGCGACACCAATATACAAAACCCAAAACCAGTGAAGTTGGCACGTTGTGTAATTCGTGAATAAAAACAGAATACAATGATTTGCAAATCCTTTTCAACTTATGTTCAATTGAATAGACTGCAAAGACAAGTTATTTAAAGGCCTACTGAAATGCGATTTTCTTATTTAAACGGGGATAGCAGGTCCATTCTATGTGTCACACTTGATCATTTCGCGATATTGCCATATTTTTGCTGAAAGGATTTAGTAGAGAACATCGACGATAAAGTTCGCAACTTTTGGTCGCTGATAAAAAAGCCTTGCCTGTACCGGAAGTAGCAGACGATATGCGCGTGACGTCACATGTTTTGGAGCTACTCACATCTGCACATTGTTTACAATCATGGCCACCAGCAGCGAGAGCGATTCGGACCGAGAAAGCGACAATTTCCCCTTTAATTTGAGCAAGGATGGAAGATTCGTGGATGGGGAAAGTGAGAGTGAAGGACTAGAGGGCAGTGGGAGTGATTCAGATAGGGAAGATGCTGTGAGAGGCGGGTGGGACCTGATATTCAGCTGGGAATGACTAAAACAGTAAATAAACACAAGACATATACATACTCTATTAGCCACAACACAACCAGGCTTATATTTAATATGCCACAAATTAATCCCGCATAACAAACACCTCCCCCCTCCCGTCCATATAACCCGCCAATACAATTCAAACACCTGCACAACACACTCAATCCCACAGCCCAAAGTACCGTTCACCTCCCCAAAGTTCATACAGCACATATATTTCCCCAAAGTCCCCAAAGTTACGTACGTGACATGCACATAGCGGCACGCACGTACGGGCAAGCGTTCAAATGTTTGGAAGCCACAGCTGCATGTGTACTCACGGTACCGTGTCTGCGTATCCAACTCAAAAGTCCTCCTGGTAAGAGTCTCTGTTGTCCCAGTTCTCCACAGGCCAATGGTAAAGCTTGACTGTCATCTGTCATAAACAATGAAACGTCGGCTGTGTTATCCGGCACAACAGTCAGGGGGCGCATTCTACGGCAGGGGTGTGTTATCCGGCACAGCACCTGCTGCAATACACCGCTTCCCACCTACAGCTTTCTTCTTTGCTGTCTCCATTGTTCGTAGAACAAATTGCAAAAGATTCACCAACAAAGATGTCCAGAATACTGTGGATTTTTGCGATGAAAACAGACGACTTAATAGCTGGCCGCCATGCTGTCCCAAAATGTCCTCTACAATCTGTGACGTCACGCGCAGGCGTCATCATACCGAGACGTTTTCAGCAGGATATTTCGCGCAAAATTTAAAATTGCACTTTAGTATTGGCATGTGTTGCAATGTTAAGATTTCATCATTGATATATAAACTATCAGACTGCGTGGTCGGTAGTAGTGGGTTTCAGTAGGCCTTTAATGTTTGAACTGAGAAACTTAATTTTTTTTTGCAAATAATCATTAACTTAGAGTTTAATGGCAGCAACACATTGCAAAAAAGTTGGCACAGGGACATTTTTACCACTGTGTTACATGGCCTTTCCTTTTAACAACACTCAGTAAATGTTTGGGAACTGAGGAGACCAATTTCTGAAGCTTTTCAGGTGGAATTCTTTCCCATTCTTGCTTGATGTACAGCTTAAGTTGTTCAACAGGTCTCCGTTGTGGTACTTTAGGCTTCATAATGCTCCACACATTTTCAATGGGAGACATTGAGAAGCTTGAGAGACATTGAGACAATTGGCATTGTCTTACTGAAATAAGCAGGGGCGTCCATGAAAAAGATGTTGCTTTGATGGCAATATATGTTGCTCCAAAACCTGTATGTACCTTTTAACATTAATGTTGCCTTCACAGATGTGTAAGTTACCCATGCCTTGGGCACTAATACACCTCCGTACAGTCACATATGCTAGCTTTTGAACTTTGTGCCTATAACAGTCCGGATGGTTCTTTTCCTCTTTGGTCCACAGTTTCCAAAAAACAATTTGAAATGTGGACTCGTCAGACCACAGAACACTTTTCCACTTTGCATCAGTCAATCTTAGATGAGCTCGGGCCCAGCGAAGCGTTTCTGGGTGTTGATATATGGCTTTGGCTTTGCATAGTACAGTTTTAACTTGTACTTACAGATGATGCGACCAACTGTAGTTACTGACAGTGGTTTTCTGAAGTGTTCCTGAGCCCATGTGGTGATATCCTTTCCACACTGATGTCGGTTTTTGATGCAGTACCGCCTGAAGGATTGCCGCTTATGTGCAGTGATTTCTCCTGATTCTCTGAACCTTTTGATGATATTACTTAGACTTAGACAAACTTTAATGATCCAACAAGGGAAATTGTTACAGACTGTGGATGGTGAAGTTTGGACACACCTTCTCATTCAATGGGTTTACTTTATTTTCATGACTATTTACATTGTAGATTGTCACTGAAGGCATCAAAACTATGAATGAACACGTGGAGTTATGTACTTAATAAAAAAGGTGAAATAACTGAAAACATGTTTTATACTCTAGTTTCTTCAAAATAGCCACCCTTTGCTCTGATTACTGTTTTGTACACTCTTGGCATTCTCTCGATGAACTTCAAGATGTAGTCACATGAAAGGGTTTTCACTTCACAGGTGTCATAGTTTTGATGCCTTCAGTGACAATCTACAATAGTCATGAAAATAAAGAAAACACATTGAGATGAGAAGGTGTGTCCAAACTTTTGACCTGTACTGATTTTGATTTGCAGTGATGCATTTATTTTCTTTAAAAGGGCTAAACAAATGCTTTATGTAGTTTTAAAACAAATATTAAATCAATCAATGTTTATTTCTATAGCCCTAAATCACAAGTGTCTCAAAGGGCTGCACAACAACGACGTACAGATCCAAAAAAGGGCAAGGAAAAACTCACCCCAGTGGGACGTCGATGTGAATGACTGTCAATGTGAAATATTGTCGATGTGAAATATTAGTTTTATTAGTTATTATTTATTCCATTATTATTATTAATGTTGACATTCTGTTCTTATATCATCAGAATCACCAACAACTTTAACACAAGGAATTTGACTTGTTAGTCTGTGCTGTCTTTATTATCTTTTTGCTTATTGTAAAAGGTAACTCAGGCTACACTTTATTCTGCCTTTTGCTGAATGATACCATCTAGTTTGCTCAATATGTAAACAGTCCTTTGAGTTAAAGATGAAAAAATAAGATTGGGTGTTTTGTTGATATTCTTCACAATGAAGTCACTGTAAAACTAACCACACTAAAGAAAGTACATTATTCACTGTATACACATGAAGTGCACATACATGGAGGAATCACGTTCGATTAATAATATAATTTGGAATAAACTGAAAATAGCAATACAATTATGCAGGGTGAACGTTGAGCTCTAATACCGCTAGCTTAATGCTAACGTACAATGGACTAGCTCATAGACAAGCTAACTCAAATTAGCAAGACCAATCGCAGGGCACAGATGGACAATCATTCACACTCACCTTCATATCTATGGACAATTTTGAGTCTCCAATAGGGATGTCCCGATCCAGGTTTTTGCACTTCCGATCCGATACCGATATTGTTTTTGCATTTCCGATCCGATACCGATACTGACCGATACCGATACTGACCGATGCTGGCCTATCCGAGCATGTATTAAAGTTTAAAGTTATTTAGCCTACTTAGTTGTCAGAATCATGTTGAAAAGGGTTTTAGTACTCTTGATAACAACTAGCCAGCTGAATTAGGTGAGTTTGAATAATACACAATGGTTGGTAACAAGAAACTGACCTGTTTATTCAAGGATAAACACAAAATAGACAAAATTATTTATGACAGAAATGGCATCATTGAACTAGGGCTGGGCGATATGGCCTTTTTTAATATTGCGATATTTTAAGGCCATATTGCGATACACGATATATATCTCGATATTTTGCCTTAGCCTTGAATGAACACTTGATGCATATAATCACAGCAGTATGATGATTCTATGTGTTTTGATTGATTGATTGAGACTTTTATTAGTAGGTTGCACAGTGAAGTACATATTCCATACAATTGACCACTAAATGGTAACACCCGAATAAGTTTTTCAACTTGTTTAAGTCGGGGTCCACTTAAATTGATTCATGATACAGATATATACTATCAGATATATACTATCATCATAATACAGTCATCACACAAGATAATCACATTGAATTATTTACATTATTTATAATCCAGGGTGTGGAGGGGGGCGCCTGATGTAAGTGTCAAAAAGACAGCCAAAAGAGTTTGATATGAGAATAAATCTAAAGTTAAAATATAGGGTAGAAATGCACCCATTTGCAGGAAATGTAGTCTTGATTTTCAAAATGTTCTTTCAAGGCTTGCATGTCTACATTAAAACATTCTTCTTCATACTGCATTAATATATGCTACTTTTAAACTTTCATGCAGAGAAGGAAATCACAACTAAAAAAATCACACATTTTTTCATACGATATTGATGTGGAAATTTTTGCCTCTGCATTTCGATGGTGTGGACGTGTGGCACCGAATGGAGATAAGCGTCTCGACAGACGTCACAATATTTGAACAATGATGACGAAAACTGTTGTCTCTGTCGTGTCCGTGTGTCGAAAATTGTTATGCGCTTATTTTTTTATTTGATTTTGTGCGTGGCATAAATTTGCCGTGCGCAGAGGACGCTTGAGCAGGCGCGCACCTTAGCGGCTGCGCTAGCATCACAGCTAACGTTAGCCATGCCGCTACCTCGCTCTCTGCTGGGAGAGGACGTATACGTATGTGACGTATGACGTGACAGTATGTGACGTGTGTAAGAAGGTGCGCTTGCTGTCTGTGAGAGGGAGACACAGGAAAGAGTGAGAAGAGCCTGTCGTGTAATGCCAGCAGCTAAAAGCAACTGCGTGAGAATTGTGGATGTGTTGAAGGTGTGCTGGAAAATGCGGAACGGAAATTACGGAGCAGCAGAAAAGTGGAATGTATTATTTAAATAGGTGCGTTGGAAAACACGGACCGTAGTCTTTTTTTAAACTGGATCTGGATCGGCATTTTCCCATGCCTTGCCGATACGCAATTTTTGGCAAATATCGGCAGCCGATCCGATCCAAATATCGGATCGGGACATCCCTAGTCTCCAATGAACCTAACATACATAATTTTGGAATGTGGGAGGAAACAGGAGTGCCCGGAGAAAACCACGCACAGGGACAAATGCACACTCCACACAGTGATGTCCAAACGAAGCTTCGAAGACGCACACAGCGTAAAGTTAGACGTTATTATCGGTAGATATGTCAAAAATAATTAGGGTAGTTTACACTCAAGAAAAGCATTCATTTGCTTAAAATACATTTCTCTTCAACTTTCTCTCCTTACTTCTGCCGAGTGTCAACTTGTTTAGGTGCACGACCAGCTGTTGCGCTTCTGACAGGCAATTTAGATGCAAATGTTTTCTTTCTTCAAAATAAAGCAATGAGAAATGTTTTTATGGTATTTGAGCTGTTTTTCAAACTTATTATAGCCAATAGTACGCAAACAATAGACTATATATGGTATATCCATTCATACAATACATCACTTAAATTTGTTTACATGTTAAAAGTGTTTTCATGTAAAAAAAAACAACAACCCAAAAACTTATTTTGAAGGTGTGGCGGCATTAATCTTACATGTAGGGGAAACCCTGCTTGTTTTGCCTGGCTATAAACCGTTAACTTGCCAAACAGAATTGCTATGGCGACATACAGTGGATTTATTTAGAACAGTTTATTTCATAAAAATTTTCAGCTAATTTTTAACATTGGCAAACTCATTTCGCGGACCGCGGGCCGGATGAAACCTGTTTGCGGTCCGTATTTGGCCTGCGGGCTGGACGTTTGACACGCCTGTTTTAAAGCTTTAGTGTTCATAGCTTCATCTTTATTCATACCATCAGTATTTTTCAAAGGCAGAATAGTACCTTTTTTAATTCATTAGTGCTACAGTACTTTATTAGCCGTGTAACTCCATGTAGTATATGTATTACAGTGCAGTATGATTTTCTATTATTATGTTGTGGCGATCAATAAAGATATTCACAAAGCGGGACTTCCGTTTCCGGTTTTAAGGGTGAGCACTACTAATATCAATACTACGGCTAATCTTGGGTATACTGTATCTTTGCCGCAATTATCAAGACCACTTTTTAATGGACTTCATCTTCAACTCCCTTCTCGTTAAAAACACATCTCCTTATTGGTGAGAATTTGACGCGAGCAAAATCAAAAGAAAACCTCTAAACGTAGCATTGACCTCGGCGCAGCACTTCAGGCCATAAACTTTCAGCTACCAGCAGCTGTCCGGGAAATGTGGAGAATAACTCTTTTGATGCTTCATCTTCAACATCAATAACACAGCCTTGGTTTGAGCGGTGTAGTATGACAATGCAGGACATTTGATCCTAACAACACAAAGGGCTAACTTCAAAGCTTATGTTCAAAGCCAATGTTTTAAGTTGACCCAAGTTTTTGCAGAACAACCCATGGTTTCAGCATTCAAAGCACAGTTCTAACTTAGAGAAAATGCCCAGGATGTGACAAAGTAATTCCACTTAGCGACGAGGTGATGGCCATAGCAATGACGTTTGCAGGATCCTCCGAGCTACCTGTGAGTTCTGTAATGGACAGTAGAACACACTCAAGGCTACTCTATTGGGTGAACCAAGTGTAATAGTGACTATCCATCCATCCATTTTCTACCGCGTGTCCCTTACGGGGTCGCGGGGGGTGCTGGAGCTTATTACAATTGCATACGGGCGGAAGGCGGGGTACACCATGGACAAGTCCCCGCCTCATCGCAGGGCCAACACAGATAGACAGACAACATTCACACTCACATTCACACACTAGGGACCATTTAGTGTTGCCAATCAACCTAATGGCTAGGGAATCTCCGTGAGATTGATACTGTTTTGATCATAACTATTTACTCGCAAACTGTAAGTCTTTCAGTGTCATACATCAGATATAGAGGATAATAGTTTCAATATAGAGGCGACTTCACTGCAAAAACTGAAATCTAAGTAAGATTAAATATCTCAAATAAGGGTGATATTTGCTTATTTTCTGTCTGATAAGATAATTCTTCTCACTAAGCAGATTTTATGTTAGTGTTTTACTTGTTTTAAGTGTTTTGGTCCTAAATGATCTCAGTAAGATATTACAGCTTGTTGCTGAGATTTTATGACCTATATTGCGTAAAACATGCTTGAAACTAGAATATCAAGTGTTGCAACTGTGTCATCAACACTCACGAATATAAAACTGCTTTTTCAAAGTAATAATTTCTTACTTCAAGCATGAAAAAAAAATCATGACGTTTGGCACAGTACAGTAAACTGACAGGTAATATTTAAACATTTAACATGTGACATTTCAAACTATTTTGAACAGAAATAATTCATGCACATTCAGGTAAATTCTTCAAAATTACAATAAAAAAATTTTGTCCGGGGGCCGGGCTGTATATATGCGCTTTAATTGACTGAAAGAGCACGCACTTGGCGCGATGATGTCATGTTATTTTTTTTCTTGTTTTTGAACACTGACTTTTTGCAGTGTTGTTTTTCCACTCTTGTGGTACTTAAATATTTTTGTGCACTACATTATATTGTGTATATATCAACTTCTACATTCATTTGTCTTGAAAGATAACTGTATAATTCTGCAATATTTAACATACATTATCAGTTTCCTTATTTTCACCGTCGGTCTTCATAACATTGCTGCCT
This sequence comes from Nerophis lumbriciformis, assembly GCF_033978685.3. Lineage (NCBI taxonomy): Eukaryota > Metazoa > Chordata > Actinopteri > Syngnathiformes > Syngnathidae > Nerophis > Nerophis lumbriciformis. Next base: position 16,600,995 of record NC_084578.2, on the reverse strand, counting down.
TTTCTGTAGTTCTGAATTTCAGTATGAGTTTCATGCGGCTCCCAGCGGGGGGTTTGTCTGACATGCTTCCTTTGCTGCACTGATACTGCGCAAAGATGTCAACAGACCGATAACCCACTTACTCCACGCTTACTTCACCTCTTTTTTTTTTATAAAAAAAAACTTGGTTCTTTCATTTAAGTTGAACTCAAAAGTTTTTGTGTTGCGTTCATGTCATTCTTTGACATTGTAACAGTATTGATACAGATCCATTTTTAATCCAAAATATGGAATGCTGGGTATATTCCTCACGAAAAAATCTACTTGTTTCTATACTGCAATACAAAATGAAATGTACAGGCTTTATAATTCAGCAGGTAGACGTTAATTCCATAGAGATACCTTGGGAGTGAGTCATTCACTTCTCCTCTCTACTGCTTTCCAGCATGTGACACCCATTCCAATCCCGACTTATATTTTCAGAAGCGAAAGCTTTTTGGAAGCAAACACTCCCAAAGCCATCAACTGTCATGCCATCTGCATATTAATACTGCCTTATGCCGTGATCAATCACTTTTGAGCATCATGTTGTTGGTTACACCTGCTCCTGTGTATTTCCCATCACAATCATCATCAAGAAAGTGTTTTGTTCATTCAGCATCCTTAACTTTTAACAAAATATACAATTTTATACGACTTATATATATATATATATATATATATATATATATATATATATATATATATATATATATATATATATATATATATGTGTGTATATATATATATATATATATATATATACATACATATATATATATATATACATATATGTGTGTATATATATATATATATATATATATGTGTGTGTGTATATATATATATGTGTGTATATATATATATATGTGTGTATATATATATATATTAAGGCTGCAGCTAAGGATTATTTTTCTATCGATTAATCTATAGATTATTTTTTTCGATTAATCGGTTAATCTATAGATTATTTTTTTCGATTAATCTATAGATTATTTGTCCTTTTACCGATTATTTTTTTTATTTAAAATGAAGATGAAAAAATAAATGTTGGCCAGTTTTTTCAAAAGGCATGACTTTTATATACAAAAAAAAAAGTATGGCCACTCAGTCAACATTGACAACAACATGACAAAATATTCTGTAACAATGTAAACATTTAAAACTTTTAACATTTAACAAAATTAAAAGTAGCTTATTTGCTTTTTAATGTGCAAACATAAAAGTAAACATCCAGTGCAAATCTTAATATTCTGCAATAGTATAAGCATTTCTAAAGTAAAAGTATTGCTTATTTTGCTCTAAAATGTGCAAAAATAAAGATAAACATCCAATACAAAAAAGTGCAAAACGAAATATTCTGTAACAGTGTAAACATTTCAACAAAAGTAAAAGTATTGCTTATTTTGCTTAATAACACAACAATGATAGTATGATTAAAGTGAAAGTTAATTGTTGGTTTGTGCATAGTATATGTAACTGTTAATGTTGTAAAAGGTATTTGCACAACTAATTAACGTTAGCGTTAAAGAGGAGCGCGTCTTTGTAAACACTGAACAGGCACGCCAAACGCGCCTCTCAGAGCGAAACAGTGTTTTAGTTTATGAATTTACAACGCAGATACAAATGACACATTCATGATTTTGTGTAATGATGACAATGTATACTCACGCGGACGATTGACTAGTTGATGGTGATGGCAAGAACGCTGTCGGATGTTTTCTTTTCAAATGTTCCTTCATAGCCGTTGTGCTGCTATAATAGGCCATTTCCGCTCGACACAGTGTGCATACAACAACTGTCAAGTGTTTTGCTTTTTTCGCTGTGCTTATCCCACACTTGAAGGGATGTACCAATGCTGAATGTGGCTTCTGGATTTCACTCAAAAGACCAGACCGTAGTTACTTTTTCCTTTTATTTTCCTTTAGTTTGCAACAGTTTTTCCAACCAAGAAACAGCTTCTTTTTTCTTCTTTAGTCTTTTTAGCAGTCTTTAGCAGTGTTAATAGACTTTAGTTTCTTTAGCTGTCATTAGCTGTCTTTAGTAGCCTTTAGTAGCCTTTAGCTTCTTTAGTAGGTGAAAAACCTTTAAGGACAAAACACCACAAGATTAACATGCTGTAAAAAATCAATCAATTATCAATCCCATAATTTACAACTATTAATTAGGCTATCAAACTCTTAACCATTAAACAAGTGCAAGAAAATGGACACATCTTTTCCCTTTAAGTTAAAACAGATTTTAAATAAATTGTCTCAACATAAATGCACCAAGATACATATAAAATACATTTAACACCAGAAACACAATAGATAAATGCAGCAGAAAACCCAATATGCAAATACATAAATACCTAACCAATTAACCACCTATTTAGATACATATTTAAAATCCATATTCAATATAAATATATTATTAATTTAGCAGTGAAACACTCAATCTTAAACGCTGTCTACTGGTAGAAAAATGCCCCTTTTTCTACGCCCTCACCAACACAGTTAAATCCAACACTTTAAATTGAGCGACTTCACCCTCCTGATGAAGCAAACTGCTCCAACATTTATCAAACTAAGCAAAGAATATCAACACTAAACAACAGTTACATAACACACTGTGTGTATTTAGCCTCCAGACTAAGCACGCTACATGCACACAACCCCCCCCCCCCCATCTCACCAGCGCAACAGGTGCGCCACACCCACGTAGAGAAATATTAAATCTTACATACTTTTGGCACAACTCTGGGTTATCTGTAATGAACTAAACCTTTTTCCACTCTGCGCTGGCGTTTTTTGAACTCCTTGATTTGACACAGCGGTCTAATTACCGGGCTCGCGCACCAGCAGATGAGACAGGAGCGCGCTGCGTTATACCTGCGCGTGAACGTAAACTGATCGGCTCTGATTTTATAAGCCGACTGGCCGAAATAATGCCGAATTATATACATTTCCTGGGGTTGCCTAGGTGAATAGGGATGCGGATGTGCTCTAAGATAAAATATAATTTTATTAAGTGGGGTTTGGCTGGTTGCTAAACAGCCACGGTTGCGAGCTCGCGCTTCAGCTGACGAGACAGCTGTTCCGTTTATTGAAATACTCCCACACTTTTGACGACTTTTGGCGTGCTTTTTTTCCCTCGCTCGCACCGCTCGCATCATCTGCTTTGCGCTCCGCCATGACGGCAGTGTGACGTAAATATGCGACGCGTCGAAGCATAAAAACGACGTCGACGTATTTACGTAACCGATGACGTCGACTACGTCGACGCGTCGTTTCAGCCTTAATATATATATGTGTATATATATGTATGTGTATATATATATATATATATATATATATATATATATATATATGTGTGTGTGTATATATATCCATCCATCCATTTTCTACCGCTTATTCCCTTCGGGGTCGCGGGGGGCGCTGGAGCCTATCTCAGCTACAATCGGGCGGAAGGCGGGGTACACCCTGGACAAGTCGCCACCTCATCGCAGGGTAGGAACCACGGATTCCTTCCTCACCAACAACAATGCAAATTGTGCAGACTTTGTGAGAGCCAACAATGATTACTTTTGGGACAAACTATGATCCAAAAACGTATACTATTGGTTCTACATATAAGGAAGATGAGCTACAAGAAGCTCTGCTAAACAGATCCGGCTTCAGTGAAACATTAAGCATCATGTAGTAGTATTGCTAAGTGTTAAACAAGAAATACAAACTACATACATAATAAAACAATAGCCTACTGTACTATGTCTGCTCTCACTGTGATGACGACTGATAGGATGTCCATATCTTCCCGTGTTTATGAAGAATTATATATATATATATATATATATATATATATATATATTTTTTAACCGATTATTACCGTATTTTCCGGACTATAGAGGGCACTGGAATATAAGCCACACCCACTAGATTTTAGAAGAAATACATATTTTTCCATATACTTGCCGCAGATTAGCTGCAGATACAGTCGTGGTCAAAAGTTTGCAACACTTGTAAAGAACATAATGTCATGGCTGTCTTGAGTTTCCAATAATTTCTACAACTCTTATTTTTTTGTGATAGAGTGATTGGAGCACATACGGTACTTGTTGGTCACAAAAAAAAACATTCATGAAGTTTGGTTCTTTTATGAATTTATTATGAGTCTACTGAAAATGTGACCAAATCTGCTGGGTCAAAAGTATACAGCAATGTTAATATTTGGTTACATGTCCGTTGGCAAGTTTCACTGCAATAACACGCTTTTGGTAGCCATCCACAAGCTTCTGGTTGAATTTTTGACCACTTTTCTTGACAAAATTGGTGCAGTTCAGCTAAATGTGTTGGTTTTCTGACATGGACTTGTTTCTTTCAGGACTTTGGGAAGGCCATTCTAAAACCTTAATTCTAGCCTGATTTAGCCATACCTTTACCACTTTTGACGTGTGTTTGGGGTCATTGTCCTGTTGGAACACCCAACTGCGCCCAAGACCCAACCTTCGGGCTGACGATTTGAGGTTGTTGCCAATGGAACTGGTGCTTTACAGAGACTAAATGGGACAATAAAAAAGGAGGATTATCTCCAAATTCTTCAGGACAACCTAAAATCATACCTTAATTGTTTCCGAACGGTGCCTGTAACACGGCAGTAAAGTGGCTGATCAAACAAAACAGAAGTAATCGTCATGGACCCACTAGCTGCAGAAGCTGGCTCTTCAATCAGCTAAACAGACTTGGTGAATTTACTGAGGAATTTGTGAAACCGAAACGATACAAAAAGAATGCCATTGTAATAGGGTTGCATGGTTATGGCCAAAATAATAATCCCAATTATTTGTATCAATATTGAAATCACTATTATTTACTGTTTTTAAAAACATATTTTATTGCACTTTCTCTTTTAAACAGAGTATGAACTTGGATTTCATTTCAAAATGCATCTATAAAAATAATTTATCAACAATAAAATAAAAAGTACCAAAGACAAAGGGCTAAATTAAAAGAATATGCCATTGCAGAGTGCAATCATAAAGTGCAAACAAGTGAAAAAATAAGCTGTTTCTGTTAGTTTATTTTTGAACATGTATACTATTTCATCATATATTACACATTTCCATTTCTCATTACATGTTTGAAAATGAGTAGGAAGATGCAAAGCTCATTTAATCCTACCCCTTTAAACTTCATTACAACTTTTAATGCATTAACTAATTCCTTATTTTCAAATTAACTGTTTTAAATCAATGCATTCAAAATACCACAATTCACATATGAGATAACTAATTTAAATAAAGATCAAAATGTTTATCAAATTTATTTTTTCTTGTAGGTTGTAAACACTTGTAGTTTCAACGGCTGCTTAAACTGGATTATGTCAATATACTGTAGTGTTGTCCCGATACCAATATTTTGGTACTGGTACCGGTACCAACATTATTTCGATACTTTTCGGTACTTTTCGATACTTTTCTAAATGGGGACCATGAAAAATTGCATTATTGGCTTTATTTTAACAAAAAATCTTGGGGTACATTAAACATATGTTTCTTATTGCAAGTTTGTCCTTAAATAAAATAGTGAACATACAAGACAACTTGTCTTTTAGTAGTAAGTAAACAAACAAAGGCTCCTTAATTTAGTCTGCTGACATATGCAGTAACATATTGTAATTTTCCATTTGATTATTCTGTCAAAATTATTAAGGACAAGTGGTAGAAAATGAATTATTAATATACTTGTTAATTTACTGTTAATATCTGCTTTCTTTCTTAACATGTTCTGTCTACACTTCTGTTAAAATGTAAAAATCACTTATTCTTCTGTTTCTGGATGCTTTGCATTAGTTTTGGATGATACCACAAATGTGGGTATCATTTCGATACTAAGTCGTTACAGGGTAATACAATGGTCATATTCAAAGTCCTCATGTGTCCAGGGACATATTTCCTGAGTTCATACATAATATATATTTAAAAAAAGAGGCGGTATAGTACTGAATATGATTCATTAGTATCGCAGTACTATAGTAATACCGGTAAACCGTACAACCCTAGTACACTGTTTGACTTCTTTGCTTAATCTATTTCACAATTTAATTCCACATACTGATATACTCAAGGTTTTAAATGTTGTACGTGCATACAAGTGTTTTAAGTTAGATTTTTCTCTATGGTTATAATACTTCTCTCTCTTGAGAAGAATTGTTGTACATTCTTGGGTAGCAGGTTATGGTTTGTTTCGTGCATACTTTTATCTGTTTGCAAATACACCAAGTCCTTGAATTTCAATATTTGATTTGATAGAGTGTTTGTATGTTCTCTGTATCCAACATTATGTATTATTCTAACTGACTTTTTTGTAACACAGTGAATGAAGTGTACTTTTGTAGTTGTTTCCCCATTTTTCTGCACAATATATTTTTTTATTTTCTTTATATCTATCCATCTCTGTCCATCCATCCATCCATCTTCTATCACTCTATCACACTATTTAATTGAATCACGGAATATAAAAACACTTCTTTTGGTCGATCCCTAAATTCTATATCGGTTTCAGTACAGTAATGCAATAGGCAAAACATCCCTTGACCTCTGATCAGTGGTCAAAAGCGTCACATTTGTCTGTGAACAGTCTTCTAGCGTTAATTGTGACTGAAGGCAGCTTTTTCCCCCCTCCCTCCATGACTCACCTGATATCACAATATCATTGTTTCAAGGTCACGGAGGGTTGATATCTGCTGTAGCCAGCATGCAACAAGATACCATGAACACCGCAGACAATATCGATCTATTTAAAATAGTGAGAAAAACCTCAATCCTTATCAAACACATCTGCATGTGATTCATTGTACAAAATGTTTATCGTGGCCACTCATGTTGCAGTAATCTGTCAGTGACACATTTTTATTGCAGAGCTCTTAGAATACCCTTGTTACATATCTATCTATCTATGTTTGCTTGTTTGGGGTTTGGTGGGTGTACCCATATCACAGTAATCATTGTTTTCCAAGGTTATACATCTGTTGTTTCCGGTCCATTTAATTTTGCTGTATGTTCCTACTTTTCACTATTTGCAATTCCCCTTTCTGTTGATGTTTTATTTGAATTCACCAAGCGTTCCAACCACCTTGCATCCCTATCCTTTTTTATGACCATTCTGGACAATTGTTCACTGCCATTCCACCAAATTTTCATAAACTTCCTAACTGAAAATATTAATTACTGCAGTACGATTCCAGTATTAAGCTCTTACATACTGTATATATCAGAATCAGAATCAGCTGTATTGTCATTACGCAGGGTAACGAGATTTGGGCCATTCCATACAGTGCGATGTGTGCATGCAAGAAAACAATATGTAAATATATAAAAATATAAAAAATATAGAAGTGCAAAGAAAGGTGTGGCCCACAAATGTGACCCTGTACACTCTATACAGTGGGTGAAATGAATATATACATGAATATCTACATGAAAAAAACAGGGTGGTTGGTGGAGTGGGTTATTGCACCGAAGAGAAGGCAGTTATGAGGGACAATGGGGCAGTCCATTCAGGGTGGTTATGGCCCTGGGGAAGAAGCTGTTCTTTAGCCTGTTTGTCTTGGTTTTATGTACCTGTAGCGCTTCCCAGAGGGCAGCAGGTGGAACAGGTCAGAGACATGGTGGGTGCTGTCCTTGATGATGGCACAGGCTCTGTTGAGGCAGCGGGAGGTGTTGATGTCCATCAGAGAGGGGAGAGGGCGGCCGATGATCTTCTGAGCCCATACATTCATAGCCTGCCAGAGAATAAGAAGCACAATGGAATATAGTGTTGCCAACTTAGCGAGATTGTTGCTATATTTAGTAGAAATGTGAATTTTACAAAGTCTTACGATTCGATTCCGATTCTTGGGCTGATAATCAAATTCAAAGTCAATTCTCGATTAAACAAGCAATGCTCTTTTAGTAACAAAGGATTGATTACGTTCCTTTATAAACCGGACCAGGGTGCACATATTTTTTCAGCAGGCGAGCTACTAATAAACTGACCAAGTTGATATTGCACTGAATGCAATCATCCAAGACTGCACAGTAATTCCACAACTTCGAATATGACTAGTCCAGCTCCGACACTCATTGTCATACCCTTTAGAAAAAATATACTGGAAGCTAACTTTTTAGCTTGGAAGCTTGTGTGAGTTATTTTTCTGATACCCTTATTTTGTTAGTGTAGACAAACAGGATGTAGCCTGCCGTGCTTTTATTGTGAAAACCAGAAGGCATTATGCTCTTTGCGGGGGTTATGTTGTGTTGAAGAGATGAGGCTGTCAATCAATACTGGTAATCAACGGTACCAATTTTTGGTACGTTTGTGTGTGTTGATATATAGTAATTGTATTTGATAACAAATTATCATTTTTGTATTGCAGCATTTAAAAAAGGGCTGATTATGATAGCTGCTGTCCAGTTGTCGTATCTTGTCTCAATTATAGTCGCAAGTCCAAGACGTTAGATGGCAATAGTGTGTCGTTTATAGTGTTGGTCCTTTCAGTCACTGCTGTCTCAAGTTGCGCCCTACAAAGTGTTAATACTGTAAGTATTGCACTAATTACACGCCAGCTGTTTGATTGTATGGTGCATCTTAATAGTAGTTCTCAATAACAAATATTAAGGTGTTGGTAGAGCGGCCGTGCCAGCAACTTGGGGGTTCCAGGTTCGATTCCAGCTTCCACCATCCTAGTCAATGCAAGACACTTTACCCACCTGCTCCCAGTGCCACCCATACTGGTTTAAATGCAGCTTAAAGATGTAGATAATGGGTTTCATTATGTAAAGCGCTTTGAGTGTCTAGAGAAATAGCGCTATATAAATATTATACACTTCACAATTCACATTTATGAGATATTATTTTCTCACAGTTTCAGTTTACAGCTTCGGAAGATGTCTGAAGCTCATTAAGGATTTAGAAACCTTTGGTTTTGGCTGATTTATTGGCATAAAATCCCAGACCATTTGTTGTTGATTAATTATCACAACTGACATTTGTTTTAGCTTGGTTTGCTCGTGTACAACGGCAGTGTTTGTTCCTAAGAATGCGGCCTTTGGCCAAAAACAATAGAATCAGGATCAGTAGCAATTGCTGGTCTTGTAGAGTTTGCAACAGGCTTAACATATCAGTAACAATGAATGTCAGGATAAATCACATAATGCAAATTATTTGCTACTGCTTGGAGGAGCACACTTCATTTCTGCAAATCAGTGCTTTCTAATGCCCTATCGTAATGTGATTCCATTTTTGTAGCAAGGCTGCTACAGACGTGGCAAAATCCCCAAAGTAAATGGCGTAGGTTATTGAATGTTGTTCAACTCAAATTCAGGACTATTAGAGGGGCCCTATCTTACAGTCGCAAATGTTCAAATCTATGCATATGTTTAAAATGTTGTACTCGATTATAGAGGTGGGAATCTTTGGGCACCTCACGATTTGATTCCGATTCAGGAGCTATGATTCGAATAAAAATCGATCATTGATGCATCTTTAGTTCATGTATCCTGATGCATTTATTTTCGTTTCACTAAATAAGCATTTATCACTTACAACTTTTAAAAACAGTGCTTTTGTAATAAGAAACCGTTACATTAATTCTCCTCACATTTATTAAATTAATGAAAATGTGTGCAAAATAGGAACATAAGAGCCCTATAATTAAGGAGCTGGTCGGATCACTCGGTGAGGTGGCTCGCTGCAGTCAACCAAATTTTAGAACTGTCTGCATTACTTTATTTACAATAAATAAATCAATTATTGATGTTTACTAATCAATTTTATTATCGTCCATGTCCGAATTGCGATGCATCTAATAATCGAATTCCCCCACCTATACTCGTAAACGTGTTTCTCAACCCCTGATTGACCTCAACCTAGTCGGTGTGATTAGAAGAATAGGCTGCATAATCGAAGTGGTTTTTTTTCATTCAGTTTCCTTCATTTAACCAGGTAAAATAACTCATTGAGATTCAAATATATTTTGCAAGAGTGACCTTGCCAAAACAGATTTCATAAATAAATAGAACCACAACAAAATCAGTAGCAGTCAAACACTATAGTTAAAAGTTCAAAATACTTACAAAATAAACATAAAAAACAAACAGTGGGTACAAAATAAAATGTTTCAGTAAAAAAACAATTATAAAAAAAATGTTAAAGGCAAGAATAGTGCCCAATAGAAACAGCTTCTATATCCTTTAAAATCTCCTGAAATTCCCCCGAAGTGATCAGTTCAGGTAGCCTCAAATCCCTTTTGTAATTCATTCCATGACCATGGAACAGCACATCTAAAGGTTTTGTTACCGAGACATGTGTTGGCTCTAAGAACCAACACGCCAATATATTTTGTGACCTTAAACTGTAGCGACTGGAGTCTCTACAGATAAAAGAACATAAATAAGGGGGAACCACACCTAGAAGTGAAACCATCCTTCGAGAAAATCCGCGGACTGACAAAGGTGGACAGTTTGCTTTTGCAAACAACGTGCAATGGTGGACAAGGTTGCTACAACCAGTAATAAAACATAAGGCACAGTGATATACATTATCCAGTTTTTCAAATAAGTGTTTAGTGCATTCATAAAAAGCAAGTCTCCATAATCTAGCAAAGGAATGCAAGTGGTCAGAATCAACTTGAAGGGAAAAACAGGACTTGTTTCCAAACTAAAAAAAAAACACATTTTAAATTTAGCCACAAATTTTTCTATGTGTGATTTAAAAGACAAGTTCTGATCAATAACAATACTCAAGTACTATATGTCATAACCATTTCAAGTTCAACCTTATGAGCAGTTGATATTTTTTGGAATGTTCAACGACAGTTGAAAATACCATCACCTTTGATTTCTCTGCATTTAGCACTAGTCTCCGTTTAGTCAGCTGGGACTGAACAACATCAAAAGCAGACTGCAGAAGATGAACAATATATGATCGCGTCATCTGCATAAAAATGGAATGCAGCATCTGACCAATGTTCCCTCTAATTTTTCATGTGTGTGAGCAAACGCAAAAACTCCCTGAGCATTCAGTGGAGCCCATGTGAGCAACATCAGACGTGCACACTGTGGCTACACCAGCAGCACACCTGTCCCAAACCTGACTAAATAAGTTAAATCTGCATCCATCCATCCATTTTCTACCGCTTGTCCCTTTCGGGGTCGCTGGAGCCTATCTCAGCTGCATTCAGGCGGAAGGCGGGGTACACCCTGGACAAGTCCCCACCTCATCGCAGGGCCAACACAGATAGACAGACAACATTCTCTTATTATTATAATCAAATGACAGCAGTCATTTCCATGAGGTTGTTTTCTAATATAAGTGTTTAGGCCCACTTACAATCACAATAACAAAAAATATTGTTTTTCATGAACTGTGTACGTGTATTGTTTGTCTGGGTGGAGGTCCTGCTTTGGAAATAGTTGGTACCCCTTTCAGACATTGCATTTAGTTCCCATTAAAACATTCACATGTTGCACAATGAGATGTAAGCAGGGGATCATGTGTACATTCCTGCAACTTCCTGTTTGTAAAAAATATATTTTTATTAGTATTTATTTAATATACTAACAGCATTTGGGGCGGTATAGCTCGGTTGGTAGAGTGGCCGTGCCAGCAACTTGAGGGTTGCAGGTTTGATCCCCGCTTCCGCCATCCTAGTCACTGCTGTTGTGTCCTTGGGCAAGACACTTTACCCACCTGCTCCCAGTGCCACTCACACTGGTTTAAATGTAACTTAGGTATTGGGTTTCACTATGTAAAGCGCTTTGAGTCACTAGAGAAAAGCGCTATATAAATATAATTCACTTCACTTCACTTCATTTCATGATTAATATTTATAAATTAAGATTCCTAATAAATCAATCAATGTTTATTTATATAGCCCTAAATCACAAGTGTCTCAAAGGGCTGCACAAGCCACAACGACATCCTCGGTACAGAGCCCACATAAGGGCAAGGAAAAACTCACCCCAGTGGGACGTCGATGTGAATGACTATGAGAAACCTTAGAGAGGACCACATATGTGGGTAACCCCCCCCTCTAGGGGAGACCTAATGCAATGGATGTCGAGTGGGTCTGAAATAATATTGTGAGAGTCCAGTCCATAGTGGGGTCAGCAGGAAACCATCCCGAGCGGAGACGGGTCAGCAGCGCAGGGATGTTCCCAACCGATACACAGGCGAGCGGTTCACCCCGAGTCCCGACTCTGACACTAGAATAAGCACACATTTGATTGGTAAATCATAGTGTAACGACCTGTAACTACACTTTATGTGTGGTGTTGGAGTTGTCCGACTTTTTGTGTGGCTGTAAACGCATCACTGGCTAAGTGCCATATGTGCATGTGTTGGCGCAAGTGAGTAAGAGCGAGCGGCTGCTGTTGATATAACAAAGTTGCTTTTAGTCTGGTTTGTACTGCAGACAATGACCAGTTTTGTTAGATATAATTTTTTTTACTAATGTTTTGGTGATGTTTATGGCCGACAATAAAGAGTTTTGCTCAGTAAAGTGATCGATGGAATTCATGTCCTCAAAGCGTCTCGACAGACGTTACAATATTTGATCAATGATGACGAAAACTGTTTTCTCTGTCGTGTCCGTGTCGTGTCGAAAATTGTTATGCGCTTATTTTTTTATTTGATTTTGTGCGTGGCATAGATTTGCCGTGCGCAGAGGACGCTTGAGCAGTGCGCAATTGCACAGGCGCGCACCTTAGAGGGAACATTGCATCCGACACATTATCACAGAGATTATTTACATAGATGGAATACAACAATGGACCTAATATGGAACCCTGAGGTACACCTTTTAATACAGGAAGGAAAGGCAAGGCATTGGACAGGTAATTACAAAAACACTTTATGCTGAGATATGCCAATTCTGTGCAGTCTGTCTGCCAAAATGATATGGTCGACCATATCAAATGCTTTTGCACAATATCCATTGCAATCTAGCCTCAATCATGTAATTCACGACTTTGATAGCAGAGGTTATGGCACTATGTCTCTTTCTAAAACCGGATTGATGTTGTGAAAGCAGACCAAAGAATGATTTAAGTTGTCCATTTAAAAACTTTTCAAGAACTTTAGCTGGGACGCATAACTTGGAGTTTGGGCCTATTTCGGATGACTGCAGATTTGCCCTGTACATAATTTGAGATGTTGGTAGTATTTTTTTTAGTGACATACTATACTATATTTCAAATTACCGATAAGGTATCTCTAAATAAGCTGCAATATTTAAATGCATCTAAAACACTCGGCACTTTACATATGACTACATTGTCTCACAAAAGTGAGTACACTTCTCACATTTCAGCAACTGTTTGTATTGCAGTACATCTTTACAAGGGACAATTCCGTAAAAATGAAACTTTAACATACTTGAGAGTAATTCACGAACAGTTTGTATGTTGATATAGTTTGTCAGCAGACAGCCATTGGTATTTAAAAAGCTGTCAACACAAGTGTGTAGCAAGATCATTCATTTTGTCGATGATGTCATCATGGAGGCGCGGAAGCAGATTCCAGTTGCAACTTGCTATTGAATTCCATGCCCACAACAGTCTTACTGTACAATGGCGCCAACACCAAATAATGACCCCTTGGGCACAATTTGGACTTGCTAACTGTGAGGTGTTCTCACTTGTTGTTGCCAGGTAACAATAATGGCTTTTTGTTGACCTATTTTCAGAGGAGCCCAAGTCATATGTGCCAGTGTTTCCCATACATTCATCATTTTGCCGTGGCCCGCCATGGATACACTTGGACCGCCACAAAGAGATTTAGCGCTGCCTGTTAGAAATTCTGTGTTAACGTTTTGAAAACTTTTAAAGTACCAGCAGAGTAGAAAAGCAAGTTGACTTTATATGCCTAATGGTGTTTCGTTGTATCCATTAAACCAGTGTTTTTCAACCACTGTGCAAATCAGTAATTTTAGTCTGCAAATTATGTGTTGTTGTTGAGTGTCGGTGCTGTCTAGAGCTCGGCAGAGTAACTGTGTAATACTCTTCCATATCAGTAGGTGGCAGCCGGTAGCTAACTGCTTTGTAGATGTCGAAAACAGCGGGAGGCAGTGTGCAGGTAAAAATGTGTCTAATGCTTGAACCAAAAATAAACAAAAGGTGAGTGCCCCTAAGAAAAGGCATTGAAGCTTAGGGAAGGCTATGCAGAATGAAAGTAAAACTGAACTGGCTACAAAGTAAACAGAAACAGAATGCTGGACGACAGCAAAGACTTACTACGGAGCAAAATGACTGCAAACTAATCAATGCTAACATGCTATTTAGGCTAGCTGTATGTACATATTGCATCATTATGCCTCATTTGTAGGTATATTTGGGCTCATTTAATATCCTTTACTTTTATCCTCTTTGTATATAATTTCATTTTGCACGTCTCATGACACATTATCTGTATGTAATATTGGCTGCATTTCAGATAGTTGTTTGTGTGCCATGTTGTTCCAGACCACAGCAAACATTACCTAGTGCTCCTGCAGGCAGCGCTGGCCACATCTCCCTCCACAGTCCATTAGAAGGAGACAGCCTGCCGTTTCCTTTAACTTGGACACACACATCTATACCTTTTGGCCATTAAAGGCAGTAATTTCCAGGAGTTATCTTACCTTCTGAGTAGCATCTGATTTACTAATGGTTTTTAATGTTGTAAAAATGTAGAATAAATATTACATTTCAACATTACTGTCAACGAGGATTTGCTTCAGCCTGCGACACATAGTCATTTTGGTAGTAGGCTATTATAGCTAGTATAAACACTTACGTCATGTGTTGCCTCCATTATAAGACTTGTATACGGCTTTTCATTTTTTGCGGCACCAGACATATTTGTTTTTTGTATTTTTGGTCCAATATGGCTCTTTCAACGTTTCGGGTTGCCAACCCCTTTGCTTGTTGGTCACAAAAATTATTCATGAAGTTTGGTTCTTTTATGAATTTATTATGAGTCTACTGAAAATGTGACCAAATCTGCTGGGTCAAAAGTATACATACAGCAATATTAATATTTGGTTACATGTCCCTTGGCAAGTTTCACTGCAATAAAGCATTTTTGGTAGCCACCCACAAGCTTCTGGCAAGCTTCTGGTTGAGTTATCGACCACTCCTTTTGACAAAATTTTGGGTTGCCAAACCCTGGCCGAGACCCTGATTTGCGATGAAGACATATTTCGGCACTTTGTCATTGCTGTATGAACTCAACTGACTGTGTACAATCTGCATAGAACATAGTGACACTTTTATTTAATTTTCATTAAAAATATGATAGCCATGTGTTAAATAAATATTTTCTTATTTCTTACAGGTTGACTGCAAAAGATTGGACAATCCAACGGCTGTCTCTCTAACCACGCAAGAGTGAGTTTTTAACATTTTATTTTAATGCACCATGTGCCCACTCAAATTGACTTACAAATGAAGCAATGGGATAATGAACCGCTCCAAAACCTTGCACGACTTGAGATATTTTTGGGACTGTTGCCATGTCTGTGAAAGGACAGAAATGACTAATGAGTACCAAAAAAACCAATCTGTAAAGACAGAGAGCAATGCAGGGTTCGTTTGTAGTGTTGTTGCAGATTGTGTGGTTCTCTAACTATCTAGGAACCTATGTCCCTGGCGGAATTGAGAACATTTTTTTTTGCAGTTTTTATTTATTTTAGTATTTTATTTACCTGACATCAAAGGGAACTTGATGAAGCAGATGAAATAGTATTTTCATTGTATAACAAAATATTTTGTGTGACGTTATTTTCTCCATACTTGTCCCTCGGTCGAGTTTTGTGCATTCGTAATATTAACTTAATTTTTTAACTAAAAGTAATTTTTGTACAAATGAAAATGTCCACCATTTTTCATCATTTAAAAGTTATAATACACCAAATTAAATAATCTGTTTTAGAGAAGAAGCTTTCATTTTCTATTAATTTAATTACCGTATTTTCCGCACTATAAGGCGCACCTAAAAACCACAAATTTTCTCAAAAGCTGACAGTGCGCCTTATAACCCGGTGCACTTTATATATGGATAAATATTAAGATTCATTTTCATAAAGTTTCGGTCTCGCAACTTCGGTAAACAGCCGCCATCTTTTTTCCCCGTAGAAGAAGCGCGCGGTGCATGCTGGGATATGTGACCTTTCATTTCCATTTGTGTGTTTATGTAAAGACCCCAAAATGGCTCCTATTAAGTGTGTTGTCTGTCTAATTATAAATAATGCAGACGAGGCGTGTTAACTGAGTTCTCAACGTTTACTCACAGCGTGCTCATAACCACATTCTAACTCCCAGCATACAACGCTTCTCAGGGCTACCGCGCATGCTCGTCACTATCGTTGCATGCTGGGTAGTGTAGTTGTTATATTTGCTAGCTCATAACATCACATTAAGAGACACGCTTACGCGCTTAATTCAATACTCGCCGTCATTCCGGGTGGATTGACAAAAGACCTCCAGCCGCTAGATATTGGTGTCAACAGGGCATTCGAAGCTAGACTGCTAACTGCGTGGGAACAGTGGATGACAGAAGGCGAACACACGTGACGTTCACCAAGGCAGGGAGACAGCGCCAGACGACATTTTGGATCTCACATTCGCCCAACTTTTCAATTCGGACAACGAAGGAGAATAATTCGAGGGATTTATGAATGAAGAATAACTTCAGAAAGTGAGCGCTATGTTTATTTTGTGTGTTGTGACATTAACGTTCGAGCAACATTATGTTGCTATTGCTCTGCACTATTTTGAATTTTACTATGTTTGTGATTGCACATTTGCGTACATTTTGGGAGTGAACAGAGTTGTTAGAACGCTGGTTTTTAATATATTATTAAAGTTTGACTGACCTATCTGACTGTTTTTTTTGACATTCCTTTAGCGCAGTTAGATGCGGCTTACAACACCGGGCGGCTTATAGGTGGACAAAGTTTTGAAATATGCCGTTCATTGAAGGCGCGGCTTTTAACCCAGGGCGCCTTATGGTGCGGAAAATACGGTAATAGCTGTAATGAAAAGTAAAATATTCTTTAGGTTTATAGAGTAGGAAGGGGATTTTTATGGCCCCATTCGTCACAGGCTTTGTTTTCGCAATCAAGACTATTTCAGTTGTGCGTACGCTATCCTTCTTTGTGGGGAAATTGTTGATTGTCATGTCATGTACGGATGTGCTTTGTGGACGCTGTCTTTGCTCCACACGCTGTAAGTTTTTGCTGTCGTCCAGCATTCTTTTTTTGTTGACTTTGTAGCCAGTTCAGTTTTACTTTTTGTTTTACATAGCCATCCCTATGCTTCAGTGCCTTTTCCTAGCGGGACATGCCTTTTGTTAATTTTTGGTTAAAGCGTTACATACCTTTTTACCTGCACGCTGTCTCCCGCTGTGCTCTGCATATTGGGATCACGACAAACCATCCTCGACCCGTTCCGACTTAAAATGTGTTTTGTGGCAATTCTAACTTTGACAACAGCGTCAGTTGCTATGTAGAGTGGTGCTTTCCATTATTTCCAGCAGACTGCATTGCACAATGATTAACCCCCCTTTTCCTCTACCCAGGAATGGGACGATATGAATCTCTTTCCTACTGCACTAATACTATTTTTATGACCTATGTCAGTCATGTCATGTGAGGCATATACTGTAATGCAGGATTCTGGAATTATCAATTGGAATTCCATTGAATTTCACTTCTACTTCCTTCGATTAATATTTGAATTGCAATTTTCTTTCCTGTTTGCAACCTCAATTCAAATGTATGGTATTGAAATGGAATTACAGGTAACATTTCCAATTTAATTTGGAATATTGCCCAAGCCTCATATGGAGTCCCACTCAATGTGTGCAGGAGTAGGGCAGTCACGTCGTATTTTTGCTAGCAAACAATCATCTGGAAAATAACCAGGGTTTATAAGTACAATGCGTGGTTCCAGGCCCAGTGTCTGCAGCCATCCTGAGCCATCATTTCCATGAGAAAATTGCAGAATTCTTGGGCCCTAAGGTCATCTCTGGCGAGCTTTTTGCACTTTTCGTACGCAGCACCGGTGGCAACTAGAGATGTCCGATAATATCAGACTGCTGATATTATCGGCCGATAAATGCTTTAAAATGTAATATCGGAAATTATCGGTATCGGGTTCAAAATTATCGTTATCGGTTTCAAAAAGTAAAATTTATGACTTTATAAAACGCCGCTGTGTACACGGATGTAGGGGGAAGTACAGAGCGCCAATAAACCTTAAAGGCACTGCCTTTGCGTGCCGGCCCAGTCACATATTATCTACGGCTTTTCACACACACAAATGAATGCACGCATACTTGGTCAACAGCCATACAGGTCACACAGAGGGTGGCCGCATAAACAACTTTAACACTGTTACAAATATGCGCCACACTGTGAACCCACACCAAACAAGAATGACAACATAAACACAACAGAACAAATACACAGAACCCCTTGCAGCACTAACTCTTCCAGGACGCTACAATATACCCCCCCCCCCAACCTCGCCCACCTCAACCTCCTCATGCTCTCTCAGGGAGAGCATGTCCCAAATTCCAAGCTGCTGTTTTGAGGCATGTTAAAAAAAAATAATGCACTTTGTGACTTCAATAATTAATATGGCAGTGCCATGTTGGGCCGCATACTGTCGGTTGATATCGGAATCGGTAATTAAGAGTTGGACAAAATCGGAATATCGGATATCGGCAAAAAAGCCATTATCGTACATCTCTAGTGGCAACGGTTAATGGCTTTTCTTTACGGCTGGCTTTGATTAGCTTTTCTAGCGGCACAAGCATCTTCATGGGTTTTCGAGGCACGGTGGCATACTTGCCAACCCTCCCGGATTTTCCGGGAGACTCCCGAAATTCAGCGCCTCTCCCGAAAACCTCCCGGGACAAATTTTTTCCCGAAAATCCCCCGAAATTCAGGCGGAGCTGGAGGCCACGCCCCCTCCAGCTCCATGCGGACCTGAGTGACGTGTCGACAGTTTGTTTTCACGTCCGCTTTCCCACAATATAAACAGCGTGCCTGCCCAATCACGTTATAACTGTAGAATGATCGAGGGCGAGTTCTTGGTTTCTTATGTGGGTTTTTATATATATATATATATATATATATATATATATATATATATATATATATATATATATATATATATATATATATATATACATAGACATATACATATATATATATATATATATATATATATATATATATATATATATAAACAAAATGTATATATATATATATATATATATATATATATAGCTAGAATTCACTGAAAGTCAAGTATTTCTTATATTTATATATATATATATATATATATATATATATAGTATATACTATATATATATATATATATATGAAATACTTGACTTGGTGAATTCTAGCTGTAAATATACTCCTCCCCTCTTAACCATGCCCCAACCCCCCACCCCACCCCACCCCCACCTCCTGTAATCGGAGGTCTCAAGGTTGGCAAGTATGCACGGTGGTAATAATACCAGCCATGTTCCATTTGTCCGGTCAGTTTTGATGTGGTTTGATTGGCACGCGGCCTGTCGTCTTCTAAAGGAGTCCCGCACGATCAAAATCCGTGTTTGTTTACATTCTGAGCTCAGGGGAAGTTTAGGACATCCTATGAGGTAGGAGTGATGGTTTTGTTCACCTTAACCCACCAACAGCATTATTTATTTTTCACTGTTATAGGGTTGTACCATATACCGGTACTGGTATAGTATCGCGGTACTAATGAATCAAAAACAATACTACCGTATTTTTCGGACTATAAGTCGCTCCGGAGTATAAGTCGCACCGCCCGAAAATGCATAATAAAGAAGGAAAAAAACATATAAGTCGCACTGGAGTAATAAGTCGCATTTTTTTGGGAAATGTATTTGATAAAACCCAACACCAAGAATAGACATTTGAAATGCAATTTAAAATAAATAAAGAATAGTGAACAACAGGCTGAATAAGTGTACGTTATATGAGGCATAAATAACCAACTGAGAACGTGCCTGGTATGTTAACGTAACATGTTATGGTGAGAGTCATTCAAATAACTATAACATATAGAACATGCTATACGTTTACCAAACAATCTGTTACTCCTAATCGCTAAATCCCTTGAAATCTTATAAGTCTAGTCTCTTACGTGAATGAGCTAAATAATATTATATTTGATATTTTACGGTAATGTGTTAATAATTTCACACATAAGCTGCTCCTGAGTATAAGTCGCACCCCCGCCCAAATTATGAAAAAGCTGCGACTTATAGTCCGAAAAATACGGTATACTTTGTTTGAAAAGTACCGGTTTCCTGGGCATGACAGCGCGTCGTCACATCATGACATTGCTGGTTTTGCGAGCAGAGGAGCATGTGCGGCAGCGCACAATCACAGAGTACTTACAAGCAGACAAGGTGTCTAGACAGAAAAGGGAGAACGGACGCATTTTGGCCTAAAAACTAAAGATAACACTGAAACGCCCTTAGGAAAAGGTGCTTTAAGACATGGCTAGCTAGCTAGCGGCGAACGTCCATCCGCAGTCTGCAGTGTTTTAGCTACTTCTAAATCACTAATCCTCGTCTCCATGGCGACAAATAAATTAAGTTTCTTACAAGTATCATCCCTGCAGGACGAGGAATAGCTAAACATGCTTCACTGCATACCGTAGCTCACCTGCTTCACAATGTAAACAAATGCCATGGGTGGATCTACACCTGACATCCACTGTAATTACACCAAGTACAATAGCCTATCTAGTCGATACTACTATGATTACATCGATTATTTTTTATCGTCACACTTTTTTCCCTTTTTTTTAAAAATTCATATGTTTATAAACTCAGGAAATACATGCCTGGACACATGAGGACTTTGAATATGACTAATGTATGATCCCGTAACTACTTGGTATCGGATCAATACCTAAATTTGTGGTATCATCCATAACTAATGTAAAGTATCCAAACAACAGAATAATAAGTTATTACATTTTAACAGAAGTGTAGATAGAACACGTTGAAACGGAAAATAAGCAGATATTAACAGTAAATGAACAAGTGGATTAATAATCCATTTTTAAAGCTTGTCCCTCATTATTTTGACAAAATCGAATGAAAAATGACACAATATTGTACTGCATACATCAGCAGACTAATTAGGAGTCTTTGTTTGCTTACTTACTACTAAAAGACAAGTTGTCTAGTATGTTCACTATTTTATTTAAGGACAAAATTGTTCTTCGATTGCAATAATAAACATATGTTTAATGTACTGTAAGACAGCCAAGACAAAGAGACTTAAAAACTCTACCCTGTATACTGCAAATAAACTGTATAATGACACTATCTAATTAAATAAGTAATACAGTCACATACCAGAATACTAATAGTTTCCATGCTGCTGTTGCCCTGAAAATATTTTTTTAATATAAAATACTGTCTGTTCTTTTAATTTTTTTTAAATTTTTTGTTTGTTTGATATTCATTGTAAAGTTCAGCTGTTTTTTCAGTGGGGCCCTGGCTCCACTGCAAGCATGAATTAATAAAGTCAAGTCAAGTCATATATTTTTTGTTAAAATAAAGTCAATAATGCCATTTTTTGTGGTCCCCCTTATTTAGAAAAGTATCAAAATGCATTTTGGTACGGGTACTAAAATATTGGTATCGGGACAACCCTACAATGTTATCATATTTATTGGTGTGACGTCATAATTCCTAAAATCGGCCCGACAATTGTTGGTGTGATTTAACACCTAATTAACTCACTCACCTATGTTATAGTGTAGTTATTATTACAGTAAAAATTGTGCACTCCTCGTTAAAGGCTTACTTTCACCTCCTGTTGCCAATGTGTTTTTCCCACCTTTTCTTTACTCCCCTTCCATATCTCTGCTTCGGCAAGGTTATTTTTAGAACGGCTAAAATATCAAGGGACCCCTCAGACTTCCCCATTCCTTGTTGTCACTCTTTGCTTTGTTACTCATTTGAATCCCCAAAACCTCTACTCTACTCTGTCAGGATGGATAATTACACACCATGGGAATCCATTTATCCACTTACTGTATGTAATCATGTCGCCATTCTTTCCGCTTGCTTTTGACTCATTTCTTTTAGCTATTTGAGGCTGGTATTTAATAGATGTTTAAATGCCCACCCACCACATTCTCCACAGTCTTGCAACCTGTAAAAACACTTTTTCAGCGTGTTGCTCTGGAGCAGCTTTTTAAAAACCTCAGAATACAATAATCTTGATGTTGTAATGGTGCCATTGGTGTTGTTAGGCCTATTTTAGGGGGGCTCAAGCCCCCCTAAAATGTTCTTAAGCCCCCCTAAATAATTTGGTGTTATATATATATATATATATATATATATATATTTTTTTTTTTTTAACAAATACATGCCGACATATTCATTATAAAGTGGCCCAAATATGAGTTTAAATAAATTAATCATATAACCTGTCATTATTCACTCAGTTTCCCCTCACTTCATAGCGTAAATCACCAAAAATGATTCCTGGGCGCGGCACCGCTGCTGCCCACTGCTCCCCTCACCTCCCAGGGGGTGAACAAGGGGATGGGTCAAATGCAGAGGACACATTTCACCACACCTAGTGTGTGTGTGTGTGTGTGAGACAATCATTGGTACTTTAAGGAAGAGAGCCCCTTTAGTGTGTCGGTATCCAATCCATTCCACTTGTTCATATAGAAAATGCCCACATCCCTCAAAATCCAGTCCGCATTTTCTCTGCGACCTTGCCTGCGGTCCTTGGACTTGTTCATATAGAAAATGCCCACATCACTCTTGTAGAATCTATATAAAGTAATATACATTAGTCTAATGTTAAAACAATGAAAAAAAAACATTAAATATATTTGTTTTATTGTATTGTTACATTAATAGCTGTTGTATTGTTATAGAATGGCTTGTTAAACATTTCATAGGATTTTCAGAGGGAGGAAAAACCAAGACATTTAATATAAAATGTCAAATTAATAAATACATTAAAAAAAAAAGAAAAAAAATGGTTAAAAGACATCGTCCCGGGGAGCATTTCATTTCGTCCCGTGCATTTTTTAAATAATAGTAATAACAATGAATCATTTCTAAGTCTTTGTTAGCCGTTTGTGAAGTTTTGTGCTCGTGCGCTACGTTCGCTCGCGTCCTGTGCATCTCCTGGGGGCTAAGCCCCCCCCTGTCCTTAAAAGCTAGTGACGCCCCTGAATAGTGCCATCAGGGTCTTTCAACAAGGGATTGAGATTTAAGTGCATGCATCAAGTCTTGTCTTGATCGGCATTCAGTAATGAGGGGAACAATGCTCAGTGTGACTCATTTGACTGTAGAATTGTGACATGCTGTGGGATAATGTTGGTAAGTTGGTTGCCACTTTATCCCAACATAAACGGCAAAACAACCTCAATTATCCTCATGTTTATCAAGGCAATATTTTCATTGGGTTCCTTAACAGTTGTGTCATCCCTCTATTACAGGGGTGTCCAAACTTTTTGACTTGGGGGCCGCATTGGGACTAAAAATTTGTCATGCAAAGTAACTATATACAAACCCCTTTTCCATATGAGTTGGGAAATTGTGTTAGATGTAAATATAAATGGAATACAATGATTTGCAAATCATTTTCAACCCATATTCAGTTGAATATGCTACAAAGACAACATATTTGATGTTCAAACTGATAAACATTTTTTTTTGTGCAAATAATCATTAACTTTACAATTTGATGCCAGCAACACGTGACAAAGAAGTTGGGAAAGGTGGCAATAAATACTGATAAAGTTGAGAAATGCTCATCAAACACTTATTTGGAACATCCCGCAGGTGTGCAGGCTAATTGGGAACAGGTGGGTGCCATGATTGGGTATAAAAACAGCTTCCCAAAAAATGCTCAGTCTTTCACAAGAAAGGATGGGGCGAGGTACACCCCTTTGTCCACAACTGCGTGAGCAAATAGTAAAACAGTTTAAGAACAACGTTTCTCAAAGTGCAACTGCAAGAAATTTAGGGATTTCAACATCTACGGTCCATAATATCATCAAAAGGTTCAGAGAATCTGGAGAAATCACTCCACGTAAGCGGCATGGCCGGAAACCAACATTTAATGACCGTGACCTTCGATCCCTCAGACGGCACTGTATCAAAAACCGACATCAATCTCTAAAGGATATCACCACATGGGCTCAGGAACACTTCAGAAAACCACTGTCACTAAATACAGTTCGTCGCTACATGTGTAAGTGCAAGTTAAAGCTCTACTATGCAAAGCAAAAGCCATTTATCAACAAAATCCAGAAACGCCGTGTGGCGCATTATAAAGCGTAAAATACCACAACTGAGACCCTGAACTATTGAAAAATTTAAGCTGTACATCAAGCAAGAATGGGAATAGATTCCACCTGAAAAGCTTAAAAAATTGGTCTCTTCAGTTCCCAAACGTTTACTGAGTGTTGTTAAAAGGAAAGGCCATGTAACACAGTGGTAAAAATGCCCCTGCGCCAACTTTTTTTGCAATGTGTTGCTGCCATTAAATTCTAAGTTAATAATTATTTGCAAAAAAAAAAGTTTCAACATTAAATATCTTGTCTTTGCAGTCTATTCAATTGAATATAGGTTGAAAAGGATTTGCAAATCATTATATTCTGTTTTTATATACGATTTACACAACGTGCCAACTTCACTGGTTTTGGGTTTTGTACATTTTTTATGTCGATTAGACATTTTTCTATAATATATACAAAGTTCAGTGAACAGGTTGTGTTATATGTGACCATGCTTGTTGGATTATTGTGTTGGTTGATAAAAAAATGTTTCCTGCACCATGACTAGGGAAGGTTGTTTGGATTGGATCATCTAACTAAATGCTGTGCTGTGTTCTTCTACAACTACATTAATGTCTAAGTTAATGTTTCGTTGGCCACCAGATGTTGACAAAATGGCAGCCTTCCGACTGCAGATATTTGTATATAATATATGAATACTCCGCTCCTGGCCATTTTGTTTATTGAACTCCTGCCATCTCGGGGGCCAAATTGAAGACGCTGGCAGACCGCACTTGCCCCGCGGGCTGTAGTTTGGAGACACATGCTCTATAATGTTTTCTAGATATTCAGCTTGTGTTACCTAACCAATTTACTGACTAACCTATTTTTTATGATATCGTTATGGCCTAACCGTGTCTGCCTCATTGCCCCCCTAGAGACTGCTGGCAGGCTAATTCACAGCCACCATTACCCTTTATGTTTATGTTTTTATTCCTAAAGAGCCCTAAACTCAATTGTTGTTCTGGCATTTGGTAATTTGAATGAATTATTCATGCATGGATACAAGTAACCACAATTCTATACAGGCTGTCTTCGTCTTAGTACGATTCAGGGGTAAGTACGTATTCCTATATTAATACTGTACAAAAAGAAGAAGTGAAAGAATACGTACTGAGAAAGAACAACGTCACTTTTGGCCTTTTTAATGAACTTTTCCCTTTTATTATTAAGGTTGGGTATATTATTAGCCAATATTGGTGCTGAGTCGGTACTTTTATAACAGTGTCGGTGCCTAAACAAAGCCCAGACCGGTAGTTAAAAACAACAACAAAGCACACAGTTTTTACTATGGAGTAAAATAACTGCCAAAACTCCACAAACACATACAAATATTTTTGTTCGCGCGCATCGATTTGTAAGTAATACAAAACAAATTTCTTCAATAAAAAAACCTCAGCACCATTCTGCATTTAAAAAAGATTTGCAGGTATAAAAACTAAAGTTGTCCGATAATACCGGACTGCCGAAATTCTCGGTTTCAAAAAGTAAAATTTATGACTTTTTAAAACGCCGCTGTACGGAGTGGTACACGGATGTAGGGAGAAGTACAGAGCGCCAATAAACTTTAAAGGCACTGCCTTTGCGTGTCGGCCCAATCACATAATATCTACGGCTTTTCACACACACAAGTGAATGCCAGGCATACTTGGTCAATAGCCATACAGGTCACACTGAGGGTGGCCGTATAAACAACTTTAACACTGTTACAAATATGCGCCACACTGTGAACCCACACCAAACAAGAATGACAAACACATTTCAGGAGAACATCCGCACCGTAACACAACATAAACACAACAGAACAAATACCCACAACCCCTTGCAGCACTAACTCTTCCGGGACGCTACAATCTACACCCCCTGCTATCCCCCCACCCTCCTTAACTCTGCCCCCCCCCCCAACCCCGCCCACCTCAACCTCCCAAATTCCAAGCTGCTGTTTTGAGGCATGTTAAAAAAAAGAATGCAATTTGTGACTTCAATAATAAATATGGCAGTGCCATGTTGCCATTTTTTCCATAACTTGAGCTTATTTATTTTGGAAAACCTTGTTACATTGTTTAATGCATCCAGCGGGGCATGACAACAAAATTAGACATAATAATGTGTTAATTCCACGACTGTATATATAGGTATCGGTTGATAACGGAATCGGTAATTAAGTGTTGGACAATATCGGAATATCGGATATCGGCAAAAAAAGCCATTATCGGACATCTCTAGTTTTTATACTTGGACATTTTGCTTTTAACTAAAGAAAAAAAAATGTAATTGCAGAAAATAGTTTTTATACTTGCGGGAAAACATTTTTGCAAATAATTTTTGAAAACTTGCAAATAGTGTATATTAGTTGAAGAAAATAATACATTTTACTTGCTAATCATTGGGCGTGAGTAAACACATTTTTGTGTGTTTGTGGAGTTTTCACTCCATATTTTACATACTATATGTAGTTTTTTTGCAAGCTTTTTTTTTTTTTTTTCATGTTTTTAACCTTTATTTACTCAGGAAAGTCCCATTGAGACTAAGAACTTCTGTACGAGGCAATAGCATCTGCATGCTGAGTTTGAGCCAGCCTGGGGGGGAAAAGAAGTCTAAGGAGGTGTTGAAAATGTAGATTACATCAGTCTGTACTACAGCTGTTATGTTCATGCCATTTAAAAATGAGGCAGGATGACTGGTGTCATCCTGCCTCATTGTTATTCTGCTAACTTTACAGCACTTTATTAACTACTATAATATCCGGGTTATATAGCACATCTGCTTATAAGCCTCACCCACCCAATTTTTTTATTTGTTTTTATTTTGTACTAGGGCTGTCATTGTTAATGAGTTAACTATAATTTCCTTTAAAGCCTTACATTTTTTTGAAAGGTTTATGAAAAGCGCTACTCATCACATCCGGTCCAACTACACTGACCAAAATGAAAAAAAAAGGCTTACACTGTGATCATACTTTGTCAAAGATGTGATATTTCTACCTTAATAAATGCTCGTACATCAGATAATGAAATTAGGGCGGAACATGTTGTGACTGGCTGAAATAATGTTTATTTTATTTTATAATATGTTCTGGCTGACAGTCCCTCATTACAGAATGTTTAGCAGGCGGAATATCACACTTTAATAATAAATTGAGGAGATTAAGACAGGGTCATGCAGCGATATTAATACCATTACCTCATGCCACACATTTTTGATTGATTGATTGAAACTTTTATTAGTAGATAGTACAGTACATATTCCGTACAATTGACCACTAAATGGTAACACCCGAATAAGTTTTTCAACTTGTTAAATCGGGGTCCACGTAAATCAATTCATGGTAAATTCACGTCATGTACAGAATATCAGAAGCGTTTATTCAGGAAGAAATATCACAGACTGCATTACCAAGCATCTTTGACAATCAAACCATGATCGTAACAATCCATATTTTGTTTTATGAATGCGCGAAACTGGTATCTAAACCCGGGAGTGTAGCTCCTCTTCTGAACTCAAGTGCTCCTACAGCAGGAATTGAAATTCTGTCAGAGATACACCAATGCACTGCAGGTCTTTTTTTTTTTATTGTCAATAAAAATGTGTTCATGTCCCTTTGGTGTGGAGCTGTTTAAAAAAGCATAACGTTGAATAAACAGTTGTTTAAAACAAATTGTCCAGTTGTAGTTATTAAATCTTTAAAATTATCTTTCTTTAGTAAACTTACTAATGATGAAAAATAGTATCTCTCTGGTATTAATCGTGATTAATTTTAAGTTAACTATAAATAATGCTATTCAATATTTTAATCATCTGTACATATATTGGTCACAAAACTTCTATTATGGACACATATTACAATAACATATTTACAGAGTTGCTTGTGTTCATTTACAATTTTACCAAAATACAGTGCTTGTAACTCGGCATAATCTCCTCTTCCTACCCCGGTTTATACACCGGAAATTACGGTTGCTACCATTTACCCTGGTACCGGTGCCATTAAGGAACCGAGTTTTGGTACTCATCACTGTTTATTTTACTGGAGGCAGCTCAAACTTATTTTAATGCAATGATTATGTCTCGTTTTTATTATTTTATAACATGTTGGTCGCAGGCAAGCAAAATGACACTGAGGCCATTGGAAACTTTGCACAAACAATCGCTCAAAATCCTTGACCGAAAACCACAACATCACCATCACTGTTTAGTTCTCCAAAAATATAGAATGTTAAATTTAGCTAAAATTCAAAGATTAGCATCAATACGAATGGCCCATCGAATCCTAAATAACACTGCACCAGCGCCACTTAAGCACTTTGTCCAGTTTATATCTGCTGTGACAACTAGAAATACACAAGCCTCCACCAGGGGGCAGTGTAGCGTACCCAGATGTAAAATATATTTTTCACATTCAGCCTTTTCATATAAAGCGATAAAGGAATGGAACGACCTCACAACAAACTTGAAAAGTCTAACAGATTACCCTTCATTCACAATTGAAGTTAAAAAGTGGCTTTGGAGCAATCAAAGCTGCTCACACGGTCACTAAGGTGGGCACTATGTTTGACACATCAACTAAATGTGTATTATAGGGCTGGGCGATATTTTAAGGCCATATCGCGATACACGATATATATCTTGATATTTTGCCTTAGCCTTGAATGAACACTTGATGCATATAATCACAGCAGTATGATGATTCTATGTGTCTACATTACAACATTCTTCTTCATACTGCATTAATACTGTATATGCTCGTTTTAAACTTTCATGCAGAGAAGGAAATCACAACTAAAAAAATCACTATTTTTTTCATACGGTGGTGATCTGGAAATGTTTGCCTTGGTATTTTGATGGTGTGGGCGTGTGGCACTGAACGGAGATGTTGACGTGAGGAGTAAGCACTGTTCATTCTCTAGCTAGTGTGTGTGTGACAATTATTGGTACTTTAACTTTAACAGGTGACTTTTCAAATGATGCTACATATTAGCAGTAATGCTACTTTTTATAGCAATGCTCGTCCCACACTTGACAAATTACGGTTATCTGTTCGACATATTCCCACTTGAAGCCAAACCACCGCCTGCTGTTTTTTGGGGGAATTAATTATTCCTTCATTTGTTACCAGATTCGCACCTTCTTTTGCTCGTATTACCGCTAGCATCACAGCTAACTTTACCCATGCTGCTACCTCTCTGCTGGGAGAGGGCGTATACATATGTGACGTATGTCGTGACAGTATGTGACGTGTGTAAGAAGGTGCGCTTGCTGTCTGTGAGAAGGAGAGACAAGAAAGAGCGAGTAGAACTTGTAGTTTAATGCCCGTAGCTAAAAGCAACTGCGTGAGAACGCATACTCGAATATCACGATATAATCATTTTCTATATTGCACAGAGACCAACCCGCGATATATCGCGCATATCAATATATCGCCCGGCCCTAGTGTATTATATTTATCCATGAGAGCATTTTTGCTGTAAATTGTGAGGTGTGTCTGTTAAAATCATGGTTGTTTTTACAAATGATGACAGATGTGAACAAAAGCATGTATTGTCTTTGTGTGGTGATGTAAATGAGGTGTGGTTGTATTGTATATTACGTATGTGTCCATGAAAGGGCATTTTATGACTTTTCTTAATTTGATTACATGCTATAGTGTGATTTTATTGCATGATTTTTGTATCCCTTTAGTTTAGGTAGCCTGGGACTGCAGATGGACATTAGCTATTTACTATAATCTGGTGCAGAACATATCTGTCTTTGAGCTTAATGTTTCTGTGCATCGTTCCTTCAAATAAAGACTAAACTAAACTAAATCATGTTTCCAAACGTGAGGCAGACTCTTCTAATTGGGAGTGTGTCAGAGTGACAGAGAACTTACTTTTTTATTGTAAATTCTCAGGAAGGGAAAGAAAAAAATTTGCTGCGTGCCTGGTCCAAGAAAAAGATGGTATCTTTGATCATGTAAAAATGATTTTCTATCATGAAAGTGACAGTGATAATTAAGCAGCGTAGTGGTCTCATCATTGAGACTTATTCTTAAAGGCCTACTGAAATGCGATTTTCTTATTTAAACGGAGATAGCAGGTCCATTCTATGTGTCATACTTGATCATTTTGCGATATTGCCATATTTTTGCTGAAAAGATTTAGTAGAGAACATCGACGATAAAGTTCGCAACTTTTGGTCGCTGATAAAAAAGCCTTGCCTGTACCGGAAGTAGCAGACGATATGCGCGTGACGTCACAGGTTGTGGAGCTCCTCACATCCGCACATTGTTTACAATCATGGCCACCAGCAGCGAGAGCAATTCGGACCGAGAAAGCGACAATTTCCTCATTAATTTGAGCGAGGATGAAAGATTCGTGGATGAGGAAAGTGAGAGTGAAGGACTATTTGGCAGTGGGAGTGATTCAGATAGGGAAGATGCTGTGAGAGGCGGGTGGGACCTGATATTCAGCTGGGAATGACTAAAACAGTAAATAAACACAAGACATATATATACTCTATTAGCCACAACACAACCAGGCTTATATTTAATATGCCACAAATTAATCCCGCATAACACACACCTCCCCCCTCCCGTCCATATAACCCGCCAACACAACTCAAACACCTGCACAACACACTCAATCCCACAGCCCAAAGTACCGTTCACCTCCTCAAAGTTCATACAGCACATATATTTCCCCAAAGTCCCCAAAGCTACGTACGTGACATGCACATAGCAGCACGCACGTACGGGCAAGCGATCAAATGTTTGGAAGCCACAGTTACATGCATACTCACGGTACCGCGTCTGCGTATCCAACTCAAAGTCCTCCTGGTAAGAGTCTCTGTTGTCCCAGTTCTCCACAGGCCAATGGTAAAGCTTGGCTGTCATCTTTCGGGAATGTAAACAATGAAACACCGGCTGTGTTATCCGGCACAACAGTCATGGGGTGCATTCTACGGCGGGGTGCGTTATCCGGCACAGCACCTGCTGCAATACACCGCTTCCCACCTACAGCTTTCTTCTTTGCTGTCTCCATTGTTCATTGACCAAATTGTAAAAGATTCACCAACACAGATGTCCAGAATACTGTGGAATTTTGCGATAAACAGACGACTTAATAGCTGGCCACCATGCTGTCCCAAAATGTCCTCTACAATCCGTGACGTCAAGCGCAGGCGTCATCATACCGAGACATTTTCAGCAGGATATTTTGCGCAAAATTTAAAATTGCACTTTAGTAAGCTAACCCGGCCGTATTGGCATGTGTTGCAATGTTAAGATTTCATCATTGATATATAAACTATCAGACTGCGTGGTCGGTAGTAGTGGGTTTCAGTAGGCCTTTAATAACCCTCTCTTTGCCTCCCTTGCAACACCCAACACCTCTTTCAGTGTGCAAGACTTTATTGGTGGGCAACATTTCAGTGAATCACTAGCAATACATTTTTTTGATGTAATCTGTGCACTTAAAAATGTAAGCTATGATACTTTGTCTTCCTTTATCCACCTTTGAATTGCTGAATAGCAGGGCTATTCAACCTCATAATGAAGAGGGCCGCAGTTTCAAGAGCCCAAGGTCTCAGGGGACGGACATCGAGATGTGGATGTTGTCTTTAGAAAATGCCTCAGCAGGTTATATTCCTTTGAGACTGTGTTTCGAGACTGCACTGTCAACAAATTCATTATTCTGTCCTCGCTATTCGTTTCCAGCGTGTGCAGCTAGACAGATAGTTAACGACATGAAGAAACAGAAGCTAAGTTTTGTTGATGGTTGATGTTCCTTCTTTTGAATTATTTTTCTTCTTTAGTTTTATTTCTTCAAACGTCTTCCTTTTATTTAAGTTTGTAAGATTGAAAATACAAAACTTACAAAAGGACAATGTCCATTGTGTATTTTACACAAATAATGTCCATTTTGTATGTTACATGAATAAAATAGAAGGTTTAGTGTTAATACACACAGCAAACATTTCACACATGTGGTTTAAATGGGAGCTGCACTTTTTGGGGAATTTTGCATATCGTTCACAATCATTATGAGAGACAAGAACACATATCTTTTTTTACGATTTTAAAGGGGAACATTATCACAATTTCAGAAGGGTTAAAACCATTAAAAATCAGTTCCCAGTGGCTTATTTTATTTTTCGAAGTTTTTTTCAAAATTTTACCCATCACGCAATATCCCTAAAAAAAGCTTCAAAGTGCCTGATTTTAACCATCGTTATATACACCCGTCCATTTTCCTGTGACGTCACACAATGATGCCAATACAAACAAACATGGCGGATAGAACAGCAAGATATAGCGACATTAGCTCGGATTCAGACTCGGATTTCAGCGGCTTAAGCGATTCAACAGATTACGCATGTATTGAAACGGATGGTTGTAGTGTGGAGGCAGGTAGCGAAAACGAAATTGAAGAACAAACTGAAGCTATTGAGCCATATCGGTTTGAACCGTATGCAAGCGAAACCGACGAAAACGACACGACAGCCAGCGACACGGGAGAAAGCGAGGACGTATTCGGCGATCGCCTTCTAACCAACGATTGGTATGTGTTTGTTTGGCATTAAAGGAAACTAACAACTATGAACTAGGTTTACAGTATATGAAATACATTTGGCAACAACATGCACTTTGAGAGTGCAGACAGCCCATTTCAGGCGCACTAAGAACATATATTTTTCCACGATTTCAGCACTCAGGTTAACCATACCTAAATAGACACAAAATACTGCATTACACAAGACTACCCGAATGTACTCTAATGATTGAAAAAAATAAATGTTTTTAAGCTAAATTATTGGTAAACACAGTTTATGTATAATAATTTACGTAAAACCGCGAGTAATGAATAAAGTTTTCATCAATTAATATATTCTGTAGACATACCCTCATCCGCTCTCTTTTCCTGAAAGCTGATCTGTCCAGTTTTGGAGTTGATGTCAGCATCTGCTTTTACATTCTTGCCATCTCTGTCGTAGCATAGCTTTCGTCGGTAAAGTGTGCGGAACAAACGACTGACCATTTCATCGGCTTTCCCCACAGCCTCGTATTTTGAACAAATGTTGTCCAATTTCTTGCCACTTTCGCATCTTCGGGCTACTGGTGCAACTTGAATCCGTCCCTGTTCGTATTGTTACACCCTCCGACAATACACCGACGAGGCATGATGTCTCCAAGGTACGGAAAACAGTCGAAAAAACGGAAAATAACAGAGCTGATTTGACTCGGTGTTTGAGAAAATGGCAGATTGCTTCCCGATGTGACGTCATGCTCCGAGAGCGAATAATAGAAAGGCGTTTAATTCGCCAAAATTCACCCATTTAGAGTTCGTAAATCGGTAAAAAAAATATATGGTCTTTTTTCTGCAACATCAAGGTATATATTGACGCTTACATAGGTCTGGTGATAATGTTCCCCTTTAAGAAGTGTACTGACAGAGGTATTCAATTTGAGATGCAGTCTTTTTTTTAAATGAAATATTGTGGTTATGGTTTGTAAAGTAGTTCAGTACATTGAGAATCATTGGCAAAAGATACTTTGTGTTTTTTTCACACCTTTTCAGAATTTGAGCAGCGTATGTCTTGTGTCACCACAGAGTCAGCGGTGTTCACAACACTGTCAGCGCCGCAGTGTTTGTATTAATAGAATGTGTATGTTATTTCACACTTGGCACCCACGCTCCCGTACGCTGCGCTTTTATCAGCACTATCTGCCGCAGCAAGTTCCTTGGTTCCATCCACTCATGCATCAAGCTGTTCCAGTGACCAGAAAGGACACAGATGGATCCACTATCTATTTGTTTTGGAACCTGGATGTGGGGAGTGGTGGCCAGATGCAAAAACAATGTCGTCATACAGGCGACGCCGTGTTTCATTCCCAACGGAGTCAGTCTGCTTACTGTTTCCATGACATGTGGTTTACTGCGGAACCTGTCGGGTGATTAGTCATCGTATCAAAACAATAGCAAACCTGCATTCAAGTCACTTTTTTAATGACAGTTCTGAGTGCTTCTCGTATAAATCACAACATTTAAGTGCTGGCGTGTTGTGGAGACCATTGCAATAAACATAATTGCATGGCAGACAGTTTTGAGGAATGTACCAGTCATCGCGTAGATGGAAGATTCTCCTCATTTCACAACTCCAAAACACAAAGCAGTTGCTCTAGCACAGTGGTTCTTAAATGGGAACATTATCACCAGACCTATGTAAGCGTCAATATATACCTTGATGTTGCAGAAAAAAGACCATATATTTTTTTAACCGGTTTCCGAACTCTAAATGGGTGAATTTTGGCGAATTAAACGCCTTTCTATTATTCGCTCTCAGAGCGTTGTGACGTCACATCGGGAAGCAATCCGCCATTTTCTCAAACACATTACAAACACCGAGTCAAATCAGCTCTGTTATTTTCCGTTTTTTCGACTGTTTTCCGTACCTTGGAGACATCATGCCTCGTCGGTGTGTTGTCGGAGGGTGTAACAACACGAGCAGGGACGGATTCAAGTTGCACCAGTGGCCCAAAGATGCGAAAGTGGCAAGAAATTGGACGTTTGTTCTGCACACTTTACCGACGAAAGCTATGCTACGACAGAGATGGCAAGAATGTGTGGATATCCTGCGACACTCAAAGCAGATGCATTTCCAACGATAAAGTCAAAGAAATCTGCCGCCAGACCCCCATTGAATCTGCCGGAGTGTGTGAGCAATTCAGGGACAAAGGACCTCACTAGCACGGCAAGCAATGGCGGCAGTTTGTTCCCGCAGACGAGCGAGCTAAACCCCCTGGATGTCTTGGCTCACACCGTCCCTTATGCCACCGAAGCTGATCAAGAGAAGAATATCGACCCTAACTTCCCTGGCCTGCTGACATCAACTCCAAAAGTGGACAGATCAGCTTTCAGGAAAAGAGAGCGGATGAGGGTATGTCTACAGAATATATTAATTGATGAAAATTGGGCTGTCTGCACTCTCAAAGTGCATGTTGTTGCCAAATGTATTTCATATGCTGTAAACCTAGTTCATAGTTGTTAGTTTCCTTTAATGCCAAACAAACACATACCAATCGTTGGTTAGAAGGCGATCGCCGAATTCGTCCTCGCTTTCTCCCGTGTCGCTGGCTGTCGTGTCGTTTTCGTCGGTTTCGCTTGCATACGGTTCAAACAGATATGGCTCAATTGCTTCAGTTTCTTCTTCAATTTCGTTTTCGCTACCTGCCTCCACACTACAACCATCCGTTTCAATACATGCGTAATCTGTTGAATCGCTTAAGCCGCTGAAATCCGAGTCTGAATCCGAGCTAATGTCGCTATAGCTTGCTGTTCTATGCGCCATGTTTGTTTGTGTTGGCATCACTATGTGACGTCACAGGAAAATGGACGGGTGTATATAACGATGGTTAAAATCAGGCACTTTGAAGCTTTTTTTAGGGATATTGCGTGATGGGTAAAATTTTGAAAAAAACTTCGAAAAATAAAATAAGCCACTGGGAACTGATTTTTAATGGTTTTAACCATTCTGAAATTGTGATAATGTTCCCCTTTAACCTTTTTGGAGGTACCGAACCCCACCAGTTTCATATGCGCACTCACCAAACTCTTCTTAAGTGAAAAATAAAATGTTTTTTTTTTTTTTTTTTTTTAATTCAAGATAAAGTTAGATGTTTTTTTTTTTTTTACTGGTGCACAAAATAAAGTGTTCATGAACATCACCTTGTTCAAAGAACAAAACCAACACAGTGCATAAACTCACAACAAAATACACACCTGCAAATCAGTCTGACTTCTGCTGTTGTCGTATCCATAATTATCATCATCATCGGCGGTCACTCGAACGAGTATGACGATCCTCCTGGTAGGGGTGTATCCCTTTATGGAGGATGCCTGTGCGTGGGGAGACTGGTGCACAGACAGTCACCACACGATCCTTGACAGAATCGGGTCAGGGTCCAGTGGCATGGAGTCCAAGATGTTGAGGTCTTCACTGTATCCCTGGCTAGGGAGCAGTCAGGTACTAGGCCTTTGCCAAGGGCCACCTGGGGTAACAATAGTAAAGGGGTTAACCTCTTGCCCCAAGACCCCATAGAGGATGCACTTAACATCATGCCCAGGACGTATCCTTAATACGTCGATAAGTCGGGTGTTTGACCTCCGCGGCAGAGGCTCTGCCGAACCCCTGGGGTTCGATCGAACCCAGGTTAAGAACCACTGCTCTAGCAGCAAATATCTCCTCAACTTACACAGGCCGCCTTCCATTCCATTTCTTGCAACTACGGTTTTAAGTGGACACTGCCCAGGTTTGAATCATTTATTTTTGTTGAAACATCCTCATGTAAGTGAGGAAAAAAAGAATTAAAGTTAAAATATTTTCGATCTGTTCGCTTACACACAGTAACTTAAATTTACGAAAATGGTTCTTGAATATGGTTCGTAAACCGAAAGGTTTGAATAACGAAGCAGAGTTCCCATTTAGTATACATATAAACTTTGAAGACACTATAATGTGTGTGTGTGTGTGGGAGGTGAGGGGAGCAGTGAGCAGTAGCGATGCCCGCGCCCGTTAATCATTTTGGTGATTTAACCCCCAATTCCAACCTTTGATGCGGAGTGTCGAG
The DNA here is from genome assembly GCF_033978685.3 of Nerophis lumbriciformis. Taxonomy (NCBI): domain Eukaryota; kingdom Metazoa; phylum Chordata; class Actinopteri; order Syngnathiformes; family Syngnathidae; genus Nerophis; species Nerophis lumbriciformis. Next base: position 16,564,006 of record NC_084578.2, on the reverse strand, counting down.
CAGGGAGGTAATGGGTCCCATTTTTATAGTCTTTAGTATGACTCGGCCAGGGTTTGAACTCACGACCTACCGATCTCAGGGCGGACACTCTAACCGCAAGGCCACTGAGCAGGTCTTGTTGCAAATAGAGTAAATCAAGGTTTCACTCTACGTGCTTATTTTTCAAGTGGATAATTTAACATTCCCAAAACATGTATCCTTAGATCAAATCAGCCAAATGTGGATTTTGAACCATTGAACTGGTTTGAAGTATAAATATTTGTTGTCTCGCATACCTATACTTTGTCTTACTAATCAACTTACATACTGAATTAAATTAGATTGTTATGGTCCAAATCAATTTTCCTCATAACCTCCCCACGGTCGCCACCATTACTGAGCTCCCCCCCCCCCCCCCCCCCATCGTCCCTCAGGACCGCAGGAAAGAGAGGTTGTGATTTGATCTTTTTCACCTTGATCATATTACGCATTGGCATTAGTATAATTACAGCTTTTGCTGATTAATGTGCAGGCTATAATTAGCCTGTTGGATATAGGGTGTGTGTGTTCGTGTGCGACGGATGAAACACATAATAACGTCTGGAGAAAATAAAAACTATTCTCATATAGTTTCTAATAATTATGTTGAACTGTAAATGGTAATTATTGAAATTGGTTTCTTGAATCTTATATAATCATTTCTACCCAGTTTGTGCTTTTCCCTGTTCGTAGTCGCCACAACAAGTCAACTGTACATTTTACACTATGACAATGCCAATATTACTGACGGTGGCAGTAATATAATCTAGGTCCTCTACCATGAACGGCGGACGTAGTGTTTTTTAACACTAGTGTGCCGTGAGATACAGTCTGGTGTGCCGTCTGAGATTATGTAATTTCACCTAATTGGGTTAAAAATATTTTTTTTGCAAACCAGTAATTATAATCCGCAAATATTGTGCCGTTGTTGAGTGTTGATGCTGTCTAGAGTGCAGCAGAGTAACCGTGTAATACTCTTCCATATAAGTAGGTGGCAGCCAGTAGCTAATTGCTTTGTAGATGTCGTAAACATGGTTTGTTGTCGTGATCACAATATGCAGACGACAGCGGGAGGCAGTGTGCAGGTAAAAAGGTATCAATGACACATTTTTACAAAGCTTGTCTTAATACCGTATTTTTCGGATTATAAATCACTCCGGAGTATAAATCACACCGGCTGAAAATGCATAATAAAGAAGGGGATAAACATATATAAATCGCACTGCAGTATAAGTCGCATTTTTTTGGGAAATTTATTTTATAGAACCCAACACCAAGAATAGACATTTGAAAGGCAATTTAAAATAAATAAAGAATAGTGAACAACAGGCTGAATAAGTGTACGTTAAATGAGGCATAAATAATCAACTGAGAACGTGCCTGGTATGTTAACGTAACATATTATGGTAAGAGTCATTCAAATAACTAACATATAGAACATGTTATACGTTTACCAAACAATCTGTCACTCCTAATCGTTAAATCCCATTACAATCTTATACGTCTAGTCTCTTACGTGAATGAGCTAAATAATATTATTTGATATTTTACGGTAATGTGTTAATAATTTCATACATACGTCGCTCCTGAGTATAAGTCGCACCCCCGGCCAAACTATGAAAAAAAACTGCGACTTATAGTCCGAAAAATACGGTACTTGCTATACAAAATTTTCAGGTCTACAATCTATTGTCAAAGTACCCAATCGAGACTCGAACCATATCATCTGATTCACAACAATACTAGCAAATTATACATTTATTAAGACAAGCTTTGTAAAAATGTGTCATTGTGTTTAGTTACTTGCTATAAAACATTTTCAAGTCTATAATCTATTGCCAAAGTACGGAATCGAGACTCGAACCATATCATCTGATTTACAACAATACTAGCAAATTATACATTTATTAAGATAAGCTTTGTAAAAATGTGTCATTGTGTTTAGTTACCGTATTTTTCGGACTATAAGTCGCTCCGGAGTATAAGTCGCACCGGCTGAAAATGCATAATAAAGAAGGGAAAAAACATATATAAGTCGCACTGGAGTATAAGTCGCATTTTTTGGGGACATTTATTTGATAAAACCCAACACCAAGAATAGACATTTGAAAGGCAATTTAAAATAAATAAAGAATAGTGAACAACAGGCTGAATAAGTGTATGTTATATGAGGCATAAATAACCAACTGAGAACATGCCTAGTATGTTAACGTAACATATTACGGTAAGAGTCATTCAAATAACTAACATATAGAACATGCTATACGTTTACCAAACAATCTGTCACTCCTAATCGCTAAATCCGATGAAATCTTATACGTTTAGTCTCTTACGTGAATGAGCTAAATAATATTATTTTATATTTTACGGTAATGTGTTAATAATTTCACACATAAGTCGCTCCTGAGTATAAGTCGCACCCCCGGCCAAACTATGAAAAAAAACTGCGACTTATAGTCCGAAAAATACGGTACTTGCTATACAAAATTTTCAGGTCTACAATCTATTGTCAAAGTACCGAATCGAGACTCGAACCATATCATCTGCTTCACAACAATACTAGCAAATTATACATTTATTAAGATAGGCTTTGTAAAAATGTGTCATTGTGTTTAGTTACTTGCTATACAACATTTTCAGGTCTATAATCTATTGCCTATTGTCTATAGCAGTGGTTCTCAACCTTTTTTCAGTGATGTACCCCCTGTGAACATGTTTTTAATTCAAGTACCCCCTAATCAGAGCAAAGCATTTTTGGTTGAAAAAAAGAGATAAAGAAGTAAAATACAGCACTATGTCATCAGTTTCTGATTTATTAAATTGTATAACAGTGCAAATTATTGCTCATTTGTAGTGGTCTTTCTTGAACTATTGAAAAAAAAAAAAAAGATATAAATATAACTAAAAACTTGTTGAAAAATAAACAAGTGATTCAATTATAAATAAAGATTTCTACACATAGAAGTTATCATCAACTTAAAGTGCCCTCTTTGGGGATTGTAATAGAGATCCATCTGGATTCATGAACTTAATTCTAAACATTTCTTCACAAAAAAAAGAAATCTTTAACATCAATATTTATGTTAAAAAATCTAGCTGTCAACACTGAATATTGCATTGTTGCATTTCTTTTCACAGTTCTTTTTGACAGACATTTTAGTGAGGGTCAAACCATCATGGCATGGGGGAAACTTTGGGTTTATGGTAATGAATGGAATAGCCTACATGATTTGATGTTCAGTTTATGAACTTACATTCATATTTTGTTGAAGTATTATTTAATAAATATATTTCTAAAGGATTTTTGAATTGTTGCTATTTTTAGAATAATTTAAAAAAATCTCATGTACCCCTTGGCATACCTTCAAGTACCCCCAGGGGTACGCATACCCCCATTTGAGAACCACTGGTCTATAGTACCGAATCGAGACTCAAAATCGGATCGAATCTGAGGCAAAAAAATTGGCTCGGGGGCCAAAAATGCTGATTAGGACACCTCGGGCGAATGGCTCGGACAAGGGGCAAAGGGGAGCACTGGGATTTAGCCATACTGTCACTTTGGTATATTTCCAGGTGTTTGCATCATTGCTGGGTGGCCTTACGTTTGCTAATTGAGTGTGACAGCACGCACCTCCTTATCAAAGTTTCCGCATGACTGGTTCTAAGGGTGTTTTTCATTCCTGCACGCCACCTGGCACATGCACACCCTACACGTATGTGCATTTACAATTTGGAAACCCTTGACAATCGCAGCCAACATGATTTTCATGAGACACTAACTCATTTGCATAACAACTTTGAAATGCACACATGCCCTCATCTCATTACACTTTATAACCTAATCAGAGTTGGGAAGGGGAACGAGTCGTCGCAATTTGCCACCGATGCACTCCTGGAAAGCATTTGGAAAGGGATGATGACCAATTTCAAACATGACTTGTAGTGTCGGGTGTGAAACGGGTGATGAGACGTTGAAGTGCGGCGTTTTAAATATTAATAGCGATATAGTGTGTGTCAGTCATTGTGCATATGTGGGCTATTTTTGTGCTCTCAATAGACAGCGGCAAGCAAGGGTAGCCGGGCGGGATGAAAGAGTAAGGGGATGGACACAATGAATACGATTATGCATCCTCTCTGACCACGTAGCGCGACTGTTATGTTTAAGCTCGGATAATCCCTGTGTGAAGTATAATATTGCTGCGTCTTTACCATGTGGGTGGCTCTGTTTCTCTTTCTTTTTCTATTTTCCTCACTTTCTCCTACGTAAAACCGCAATCTATTCATTTTACTCGAAGAATATGTTGTGGTATGTGGTAGCACACCAGCTTGTAATTAGAGATGTCCGATAATGGCTTTTTTGCCGATATCCGATATTGTCCAACTCTTAATTACCGATTGCGATATCAACAGACACCGATATATACAGTCGTGGAATTAACACATTATTATGCCTAATTTTGTTGTGATGCCCCGCTGGATGCATTAAACAATGTAACAAGGTTTTCAAAAATAAATTAACTCAAGTTATGGTAAAAAATGCCAACATGGCACTGCCATATTTATTATTGAAGTCACAAAGTGCTTTTTTTTTTTTAACATGCCTCAAAACAGCAGCTTGGAATTTGGGACATGCTCTCCCAGAGAGAGCATGAGGAGAGGTTGAGGTGGGCGGGGTTGAGGCGGAGGTAGGGGATAACGGGGGGTGTATATTGTAGCGTCTCGGAAGAGTTAGTGCTGCAAGGGGTTCTGGGTATTTGTTCTGTTGTGTTTATGTTGTGTTACGGTGCGGATGTTCTCCCGAAATGTGTTTGTCATTCTTGTTTGGTGTGGGTTCACAGTGTGGCGCATATTTGTAACAGTGTTAAAGTTGTTTATACGGCCACCCTCAGTGTGACCTGTATAGATGTTGACCAAGTATACTTAACATTCACTTGTGTGTGTGAAAAGCCGTAGATATTAAGGTTTATTGGTGCTCTGTACTTCTCCCTACGTCCGTGTACACAGCGGCGTTTTAAAAAGTCATACATTTTACTTTTTGAAACCGATACCGATAATTTTGAAACCGATAATTTCCGATATTACATTTTAAAGCACTTATCGGCCGATAATATCGGCAGTCCGATATTATCGGACATCTCTACTTGTAATAAGCAAAATGCTTGCAGCAGAACTTTACTGGTCAGACTTGTAAGTACCGTATTTTCCGGACCATAGTGCGCACCGGATTATAAGGCACATTGGCCATGAATGGTCTATTTTCGATCGTTTTTCATACATAAGGCGCACCGGATTATATGGCACATTAAAGGCGTCGTATTATTATTATTTTTTTCTAAATGTAAAACACTTCCTTGTGGTTTACATAACATGTAATGGTGGTTCTTTGGTGAACATTTTGCATAGATTATGTTTTACAGATCATCTTCAAGCCGCTTTCTGACAGTCGCTTCCTGATGCGCCGTATTGTAGGCGGTCTTATTTACGTGGCTCATCTTCGGCAGCGTCTTCTCCTCGTCATCTTTGTTGTAGTGGTGTAGCGTGCAAGGACGGGTGTGGAAGAAGTGTCAAAAGATGGAGCTAACTGTTTTAATGACATTCAGACTTTGCTTAAATCAATAACGGAGCAGCATCTCCTCATCTGAAAACCGTCCGACCAGAACTCTCTAATAACTAAAGTTCCTTGGGTGAATAATGTAAACTAACTACACCGGTATGTTTTAGTGCTTTCATGACAGATATAAGTAAGAACTTTACACTACTTTATATTAGAAATGGCAACAGCGGAGGATGAATGTCCCATAACAAGAAGATAGAGAAAAAGAAGAAGCTTATCGACTACGATGTCGCACGGACTACAAAGGCGGATGCGCGCAAATTTTCTGGATTTATGCAGATCCCAAATACACATCAGCATGTACCAGAAGGTAAGAAAAGTTGCTTTTGCGTAATATTGCGAAACAAAACACATACACCATACACCATAATAATACTCGTATGTTTAATGCGCCGACAATCCATCAAGAGGCGCGGCTTCATAGCTTACCAAAGTCGTACTAAAACATGTTGATAGATTTTTGAGCACCGTGTATAATGTTCTATATTTTCAATGGAACACATTAAAATGTTAATGTCGTTTACTTGAGTCATATTGCCATAATATTGCAGTCTGAACTTATCTCTTATGTTTGACTGCCATCTACTGGTCACACTTATCATTACACCATGTACCAAATAAAAGTGCTTCGAAGTCGGTAAGCAAAACCAGAATTTTTGAGGAAAAAAAAGGATTTTAAGTGCGCCTTATAGTCCGGAAAAGAGGGTATATCAAATAAGGTTAATGCATCACATATAGAGGAGATGGAGTTACCCCCAGATTGCCGATCGTATTTATTACGTCATGATTAATTTAATTGGCAATTATGCCTTATGTTATTCATACCGTAAATTCCGGACTATAAGCCGCTACTTTTTTCCTACACGTTGAACCCCGCGGCTTATAAGAAGGTGCGGCTAATTTATGGATTTTTCTTGGCTGACTGCGATAATAAAGATAGTTTTCACAAAAAAACAAGCACATACATTAAGGGGGTGTTTTACTGTTTGTGCTACGAAGCCATCTTTTAGAGCAGTTTGCTCACTGCAGGTGTTGTAGTTTCCCTTCATTTAGCCAAGTGCAGCAGGCCGACGTCTGCGTGAGATGTCATGAAATGGCATTCATTTTATTAGTCTGATAGTTTTGATGCTTCTATATGTTGCCATTTAGAGAGCAACGTGACTAATCCAGGTCAATGACCTTTAACTATGCTCTGAATAGTATGCACAGCATTCACATATATGGCCCAATGCAAACAACCTTCCCTAGTCATGGTGGGGAAAAAACAACAACACTTTGTTTAGTGTTTCTTCCTAGCTAGCGTTCTTATTTCCATTCCACTTCCTGTTTTGGTTATGTGTTGCAGTGACTTCGCCACTGTTGTTGAGTGCTGTTCTCCGCACCTGATTTACGATTAGGGGACTCACCTGCCTCTAATCACTAATCAGCAGGATTAATCTGTGAGTGTCGGCTTTTTTGCGACGCTGGCTTGTTTGTCAGTTGTGACTGACGTTTAAGGTATGTTTTTAATTTTTCTCTGCCTAGTCGTATTTGATATACCTTCTTATCTGCACTGCAAAAAGTCAGTGTTCAAAAACAAGAAAAAAAAATACAAAAATGAGGGGTATTTTACTTGAATTAAGCAAAATTATCTGCCAATAGAACAAGAAAATTTGGCTTGTCAAGACTTTCCAAATCAAGTAAAATTAGCTAACCTCAATCAACCCAAAAATACCTTAAAATAAGTATATTCTCACTTTTCTTGGTAGAAAAAAAAGAGACCTTTTTGCTCAATATGTTGAAAAATATTCTTAAATTAAGTAAATGCTGGTGCTATTATCTTAACATAATGATATGCGCTCAGCATCATGGATTTTTTTTTCATGCTTGAAGTAAGAAATAATTACTTTAAAGAAGTAGTTTTATACTTGTGAGTGTTGATGACACAGCTTTGCAACAGTTGATATTCTAGTTTCAAGCATGTTTTACTCAATATAGGTCATCAAATCTCACCAACAAGCTGTAATATCTTACTGAGATCATTTAGGACCAAAACCCTTAAAACAAGTAAAACACTCTAACATAAAATCTGCTTAGTGAGAAGAATGATCTTATCAGACAGAAAATAAGCAAATATCACCCTTATTTGAGATATTTAATCTTACTTAGATTTCAGTTTTTGCAGTGTGCACTTCGCCTACTGCCTCTGCATTCAGGGTTTAAGCAAACAGCAACCGTGTGCCACTGTGATTTTATCCAAGACGTTTGACCATTGCACATAAACTTGCATTGATGAAATGGTCATATCTTATATGCGCTCAGTTTTTAAATCATTTAAAGTAGGGTCCCGTCTTTTATTTGACAGCATGGGTATCATGTCATACTATATAGGCTCATGCGCTGAGTCTCACTTAGCCCGGTGTGAACCATTTTCTTAATGAATTCCCACGAGTGACCGGACATTATCTCTGGAGGACAATGTCAGTAAATGACCCTTGACCTCGGAACAGAGCTGATCAGCCTCAAGCACTATGTGACCTCTTTTCAGCATTCAATACACTCATACAGTATATGTGTAGCCTTGCAGAATTACAGCATATTAAAGAGTTTTATGAGTCAATATTAAAAAAAAAAATCATCTGAAATAGGTGGATACATGTTCACCTACTGTATATATTTTATGCCTAAACAATGAAATCCATTACCTAAAACAATTGAGGACGTGCTTTCAGCATATCTGCACAATGATAGACGGGGATAATCTGGAATAAGAAAGCAAACCGACAGAACGTGACATGCAGAGATGTACACGGATGTGGGTTGCTATTAGTTGTGTCAACTTGCATTTTACGTTTTTAACCCTCTTAACTGTTACCAAGTCTGAAAATAACCTGCTGTATACTGCTGTGGTGTGCCGTCAGGGCCAGCAAGGCCTTCTCTGCTGGCCTAACATAACCAGAAATCCCTGAATATCTAAAAGTAGTCATTTTCTCTTCATGTCATATTATGCTCCTTCCAGTGCTGTTGTTTTTAGGTTATAGAGTTTGTATCCAATCAGAATTCAGCTATGTTGCCATGCTGTACCAAATCTGCCCGGGGCCTTCAGAATCAACAATGCGGGCGTCCCTGCACTGTAAGTGAACGGGGACATACAGTTGATAGATAATTGCGATAGCCAATCAGATCACGAGTTGTTGTCAGTAAGGCTTTCTGGATGGCCTAATGTTAAACGTGATGTTTACGCGTCCTGTGATTGGATACTCACCGGGACCCTTAGCGGATGAACTTGAGAACACATAGAGTTGATAGACAGTTGCGATAGCCAATCAGATCACAAGTTGTTGACAGTAGCCTATCTAGGTAGCCTGACGTTAACGAGACTGTGATTGGCAGTTCACAAGTTGCAATTTAGCAGGAAGCAGGAAGTGAAGCGCCGTAACCTACAAAAAAGGAGAACGTTGATTAGGTGGTAGATATATATTTGCAAGGCCATTTTTCAAGAAGGATATTTAAAGAGAAACTACGTATCTTGTGCGACGATGTCGGCCAACCCCGGAAGCTAGCTCAGCTGTTCCTACTCGAATCAAACGACTATGAGGGGTACCACTGGCTTATACGGCATTGAATGGGTTCTACAAATTGTGAGTTTTTTGCAATTTTAATTTTGACAGTACCACATAAGATACGATTTAGTTGCTGATGCAGGTTTATTGATTTTTAAATGCGCCAGAAAATAACCCGTTTTGTACACTTTTGAGGGGATTCAATACACAGTAGGGCGTAAATGTGTTCCTGTATAGTATTTCTCCAGCAATGGTCATGTGGTGACCAACGTTTCCTCTAATGTGCGCGCCTGTGCAATTGCGCACTGCTCAAGCGTCCTCTGCGCACGGCAAATCTATGCCACGCACAAAATCAAATAAAAAAAATAAGCGCATAACAATTTTCGACACACAGAGAAAACAGTTTTCGTTATCATTGTTCAAATATTGTAACGTCTGTCGAGACGCTTTGAGGACATGAATTCCATTCATCACTTTACTGAGCAAAACTCTTTATTGTCGGCCATTAACACATCACCAAAACATTAGTAAAAAAAATGATATCTATCAAAACTGGTCATTTTCTGCAGTACAAACCAGACCAAAAAAGCAACTTTGTTATATCAACAGCAGCCACTCGCTCTTTCTCACTTGCGACCAACACATGCACATATGGCACTTAGCCAGTGATGCGTTTGCTGCCACACAAAAAGTCGGACAACTCCAACACCACACATAAAGTGTCATTCCAGGTCGTTACACTATGATTTACCAATCAAATGTGTGCTTATTCTCGTGTCATTTATTAGGAATCTTAATTTATAAATATTAATCATGAAAGGCTGTTAGTATATTAAATAAATACTAATAAAAATATTTTTAACAAACAGGAAGTTGCAGGAATGTACACATGATCCCCTGCTTACATCTCATTGTGCAACATGTGAATGTTTTAATGGGAACTAAATGCAATGTCTGAAAGGGGTACAAATTATTTCCAAAGCAGGACCTCCACCCAGACAAACAATACAAGTACACAGTTCATGAAAAACAATATGTTTTGTTATTGTCATTGTAAGTGGGCCTAAACACTTATATTAGAAAATCATCTCATGGAAATGACTGCTGTCATTTGATTATAATAATAAGAGAATGTTGTCTGTCTATCTGTATTGGCCCTGCGCTGAGGTGGGGTCTTGTCCAGGGTGTACGCCGCCTTCAGCCCGAATGCAGCTGAGATAGGCTCCAGCACCCCCCGCGACCCCGAAAGGGACAAGCGGTAGAAAATGGATGGATGGATGGAGATTGAACTTGTTATTTAGTCATGTTTGGGGCAGGTGTGCTGCTGGTGTCGGTTTAATGTGCACAATTGAATATCTTAGTTGCTCAGACAGTAATGTTTAGATTGGGAAATGTTGTTTCTTTAATGGGGGAAGATTTTAATCTGTCTTGTATTCATGTTAGCATGAGTCATCAGTCCGTCAGTTTATAATTTGAATTCACAACGGTGATACTTACCATGGTGAGTTTTACCGCAGTTTATACCGTTTAAAGTAACTAGTAACTGTAACTAGTTTCTGGTTTTCAGTAACTAACCCAACACTGGTTTACAGTGGTCCAAGTTCCTCTATACAACAAGAGCACTCTAGTGTTTTTGCTGCAAAAATGTTTGTTTTCAAAGTTTAGTAAAAAAAACAAAAAAAAGAATAGCCCTGGTCTGTCGGATCCATCAAGTGAATCGCATTCTTGATCTGTCGTGATGTTTTCCTCCCGTGGCAGTGGGAACATGTGTCATTGCGGGAGTTCGGTGTCACATTTTTTTTTTTAAAGTGATCTCCATTACATAACTTCATATTCTGTATAACTGAATTTCTATGAGTTGCTCTGCCAAATGGACACGCACCTTCCAAATGGTCCAGCTGGTTGGTTTGTACCCTGGTCCACACCAAACTACATGGGCAATGACACACTTATCAATATGCTCGTGCATTTCAATAGATGAGATTTCAATAAAAGGGCATTTCAATAAATGAGAAGAAGGTGCAAAATGTACACTATATTGCCAAAAGTATTTGGCCACCTGCCTTGACTCACATATGAACTTGAAGTGCCATCCCATTCTTAACCCATAAGGTTCAATATGATGTGGGTCCACCTTTTGCAGCTATTACAGCTTCAACTCTTCTGGGAAGGCTGTCCACAAGGTTGCGGAGTGTGTTTATAGGAATTTTCCACCATTCTTCCAAAAGCGCATTGGTGAGGTCACACACTGATGTTGGTCTAGAAGGTCTGGCCTTCAGTCTTCGTTCTAATTCATCCCAAAGGTGTTCTATCGGGTTCAGGTCAGGACTCTGTACAGGCCAGTCAAGTTCATCCACACCAGACTCTGTCATCCATGTCTTTATGGACCTTGCTTTGTGCACTGCTGCACAGTCATGTTGGAAGAGGAAGGGGGCCACTCCAAACTGTTCCCACAAGTTTGGGAGCGTGGAATTGTCCAAAATGTTTTGGTATCCTGGACCATTCAAAGTTCCTTTCACTGAAACTAAGGGACTATTCTTTCACAAATGTTTGTAGAAACAGTCTCCATGCCTAAGTGCTTGATTTTATACACCTGTGGCTGGGCCAAGTGATTAGGACACCTGATTCTGATCATTTGGCAATATAGTGTATATAATATCAGCGGTTCAATTCAGACAACGACGTCAATTAAAGATTCAGGAAGTTTTTGCAGTTAATTTCTTAATGGAGCATAAACCAGTTGTTTTGAATTTTATTTACAATTTTTTGGAAATATTGAGTTTGTATTTATTTATTTTCTTTATGTCTTTATAAGCTGTAAGCTATAATAATCATTATTCTAAAAATATTACACTATGTGCAGTGAACGCCAACACCAAACTGGAACCACTCATTTTTTTTCCAGACACAGATGTTGACAACTTACTTTTATTTTTTGGACCCTAAAGCGCACACTGTCAATGAACAGGTCTATTTTCATACAAAAGTCGCACCAGATTATAAGGCGTCATACTTTTTTACATTTAAAACACTTCCTTGTAGTCTACATAACATGTAATGGTAGTTCTTTGGTCAAAATGTTGCATGAATGATGTGTTTCACACCATTTTTAAGCTGCTTTCTGACCATCTCTTCAGGATGCGCCGTTTTTTGGTTGGGTCATATTTACGTGCCCCCACCTCGACAGCGTCTTTTCCTCTGCATCTTTTTTGTAGTTTTTAGTGCTTCCATAGCGAATCTACTGACAGATATAAGTTAAAACTATACACTACTTTGTATTAGAAATGGCAACAGCGGAGGGTGAAAGCCCCCCAACAAGAGGAAAGCGAAAAAGAAGGAGATTGTTGACTACGGCACGGACGACAATAGCGGATTCGCGCAAATTTCCAGGACTTATGCAAATCACAAATACACATCTGCAGGTACCAGAAAGTAAGAAAAGTTAGTTTTGCATAACATTGCGAAACTGACAACATGCATCCTAAAAGATGCCATTTTGGGGTCCTTATACACACATAATACCCGTATGTTGAAGCACAGTACGTCTGATTACTGTACAATCCATCAAGGTGTGGCTTCGTTTTTTACCAAAGTTGTACTGAAACATTTTGACAGATTTTTGAGTGCTGTGTGTAATTTTCTATATTCCCAATTAGAGATGTCCGATAATATCGGGCTGCCGATATTATCGGCCAATAAATGCTTTAAAATGTAATATCGGAAATTATCGGTATCGGTTTAAATAGTACAATTTATGACTTTTTAAAACGCCGCTGTACGGAGTGGTACACCGACGTAGGGAGAAGTACAGAGCGCCAATAAACCTTAAAGGCACTGCCTTTGCGTGCCGGCCCATTCACATAATATCTATGGCTTTTCACACACACAAATGAATGCCAACATACTTGGTCAACAGCCATACAGGTCACACTGAGGGTGGCCGTATAGACAACTTTAACACTGTTACAAATATGCGCCACACTGTGAACCCACACCAAACAAGAATGACAAACACATTTCTGGAGAACATCCGCACCGTAACACAACATAAACACAACAGAACAAATACCCAGAACCCCTTGCAGTACTAACTCTTCCGGGACACTAAAATATACACCCCGCCCCCCAAACCCCGCCCACCTCAACCTCCACATGCTCTCTCAGGGAGAGCATGTCCCAAATTCCAAGCTGCTGTTTTGAGGCATGTTAAAAAAAATAATACACTTTGTGACTTCAATAATAAATATGGCAGTGCCATAATGGCATTGTTTTCCATAACTTGAGTTGATTTATTTTGGAAAACCTTGTTACATTGTTTAATGCATCCAGCGGGGCATCACAACAAAATTAGGCATAATAATGTGTTAATTCCACGACTGTATATATCGGTATCGGTTGATATCGGAATCGGTAATTAAGAGTTGGACAATATTGGAATATTGGATATTGGCAAAAAAAAACATTATCGGACATCTTTATTCCCAATGAATCATCAAAGTTGTGTTCTTTTTATGCTTACCGGCACTTGCTAGCATCATTTATTGAACAGGCGTCAACCTGCAGTCCACACGTATGTCCTATGTGTGACTGCCATCTACTGGTCAAATTTATCATGACACTATGTACCACAACCAGAATAAACACAACCATAATTAATACATATAGGACGTACTGTTGATTTTTGAGAAGATAAAAGGATTCTAAATGCCCCTTATAGTCGGAAAAATATGGTACTAATGCTTTTAGAAGGGGGAGACCCACGGTCTCCAAAAAATAATGTTTCAAGAGATCTGATTACTCGCTAATAGCAACAAAGTAGCTAAATTGGCAACACTGATCACTTCTATTCTTCTTCTTCTCTGGCCAAATTCTCTCTCTAAACTTTTATGAGAGTAAAACAGGTTGCCCTGAATGTTTTTGTGGCTTTCACCATTTATTTGTGGCAAGCCTCCAAAATTAAATGAATGTAAAAACAAAACTGATTCTAATATATTGATATGTGCTTATACAAAAACACATGTTTGGATTATTTTGGAAATGAAGTTTCAGTTTTCACATTTACTTTGTCAAAAGGTCATTATTCATATTATTGAAGGCAAACGAGGATATTCTTTACACAAAGAATCTTTGACATTTTACCGCACACAACCGAAATGGCAGTTCTTGGACAGCGTCACCACGTTGGCGCCAGTCCTCACACTGCTGTGCCGTACTGTCTTAGCGAGGTATCTTGAAGCCCGCACAGTTAAAATTAGCACAGCAAATTAGCACTGATGAGTCACTCATTAGCAGCTTTGTGTATGTTGGCAAGCTGTTGTGAACTGCTGTGCTTTTTCAGATCTGCGATTTTATTCACGCAACGTTGAAGGCCAAAACATATAAATAGAAGTTTGAAGTCATATTTTCGTGAGAAACACCATTTCTGAGGTCATAGTTGACCTGCCACAGATTGCATGTATCAAACAGGGCACATGCAGTTTTTCTTTAGGAATCATAGTCATATTACTGAAAAATATCCTGTCAAAGGTTGACTTTTGTTCAATGAAATTTAACAGGAGGTTTCAAAAGACCACATTGTTATTTTTGTCAGAGATCACTATACAGTAACTTCAGTTCAAATTTAACACAATTATTTGGCCGATTCTATCACTGTTCTTTTTTTAATTTTTTTTTAATTTTTTTTACTAAATTAGCCACTCAGGACCTTTTCTAAATAACAAAAATACACAAACATGACTGATACATTTGGATGTTGCAAAAACAAAAATCCTAAACTTTTTCCACAGTTGTTCAGCGGGTCATCAAAAAGCATTAAGTCATTAAGTGGGCTTTGCCAAAATTAAGGCCTTGAATAGCATTAAAAGCATTACAGGCCTACTGAAACCCACTACTACCGACCACGCAGTCTGATAGTTTATATATCAATGATGAAATCTTAACATTGCAACACATGCCAATACCATCGGGTTAGCTTACTAAAGTGCCATTTTAAATTTCGCGCAAAATATCCTGCTGAAAACGTCTCGGTATGATGACGTCAGCGCGTGACGTCACGGATTGTAGAGGACAATTTGGGACAGCATGGTGACCAGCTATTAAGTCGTCTGTTTTCATCGTGAAATTCCACAGTATTCTGGACATCTGTGTTGGTGAATCTTTTGCAATTTGTTCAATGAACAATGGAGACAGCAAAGAAGAAAGCTGTTGGTGGGAAGCGGTGTATTGCGGCCGACTGCAGCAACACAAACACAGCCGGTGTTTCATTGTTTACATTCCCGGAAGATTACAGTCAAGCTTTACCATTGGCCTGTGGAGAACTGGGACAACAGAGACTCTTACCAGGAGGACTTTGAGTTGGATGCGCAGACGCGGTACCGTGAGTACGCATGCAACTGCGGCTTCCAAACATTTGATCGCTTGCTCGTACGTGCGTGCCGCTATGTGCATGTCACGTACGTAACTTTGGGGACTTTGGGGAAATATATGTGCTGTATGAACTTTGGGGAGGTGAACGGTACTTTGGGCTGTGGGATTGAGTGTGTTGTGCAGGTGTTTGAGTTGTATTGGCGGGTTATATGGACGGGAGGGGTGAAGTATTTGTTATGCGGGATTAATATGTGGCATATTAAATATAAGCCTGGGTGTGTTGTGGCTAATAGAGTATATATATGTCTTGCGTTTATTTACTGTTTTAGTCATTCCCAGCTGAATATCAGGTCCCACCCGCCTCTCACAGCATCTTCCCTATCTGAATCGCTCCCACTGCCCTCTAGTCCTTCACTCTCACTTTCCTCATCCACGAATCTTCCATCCTCGCTCAAATTAATGGGGAAATTGTCGCTTTCTCGGTCCTAATCGCTCTCGCTGCTGGTGGCCATGATTGTAAACAATGTGCAGATTTGAGGAGCTCCACAACCTGTGACGTCACGCTACTTGTCTGCTACTTCCGGTACAGGCAAGGCTTTTTTATCAGCGACCAAAAGTTGCGAACTTTATCGTCGATGTTCTCTACTAAATCCTTTCAGCAAAAATATGGCAATATCGCGAAATGATCAAGTATGACACATAGAATGGACCTGCTATCCCCGTTGAAATAAGAAAATCGCATTTCAGTAGGCCTTTAAATTTGATGTCCAGAGGCGTTAAAGGAATAATAAATAAAGTCAATAAATGCTGGTACTAATCACTTTGAAACAACGGTCACTTTTAATATACCTTATTTTCGGACTATAAGGCACACTTGAAATCCTTTCATGTTCTCAAAAACTGACAATGCGCCTTATAACCCGGTGCGCCTAATGTACGGAATCATTCTGGTTGTGCTTACCGACCTCGAAGCTAATTTATTTGGCACATGGTGTAATGATAAGAACAAATTGACAAAACTATTTTAAATAGCTGCAACATAACATACATAAGTAACAAACAGCATAATAACAACATAGCTGTAAACCTGGCTTCACCCAAGGACATGACATACACAAAGCCTAACCAGGGATTTTTTTCTTTCAAGGAATTCAGAAATAAAATCATGTCTTCAGGAGATCAACACTGTACTGAAGCCCAGAACACTCTATGCGTTTCCCCAGTTTTAGTTTAGAGATAAGGAAAGAGTGGCCTGGCCCACTAGGATCCCTCTTTATGTTTGTGAACTTTATAGTCTATACATTTAGAGTGATGTGATAATCAAACACTCTAGAAGTCTAGAATGAAAGAGTATATAAGAGAATTGACAGAGTGTGTGTACCTTCAATGCTGAATGATGAGCAGAGGCAGAGTTTGGAGAGTTTTCTTTAGCTCGCTTTCCATATTTATGTACTCACTGTCCAGGTATGTGGAACATGTTTTCCTTGCCATTTGCTGTTTGACACCGGTATCATGCTAATTAGCTGCCTGAAAGCGGGTGACTTCACTGTAGAAATAGCCTGCATGTCTTCTAGCACATACGCTGCAATGGCTCTATCAATGTTTTCCTGGCTAGCAGTGCCTCGTTAAAATCCTTAGGTGGAGGTGGAGGTGAAGTGGCATCGAAGTCTGTGTCTCTCTTTACTAGCTTTGTCGAAGCTTTTTGCTTTTGTTTCAGCTAATTGTAATTGCTGTTTCGGGCAGTAGATAGGATCTTTGATCCAAGACACAACTTATATTTAAAGGGGAACATTATCACAATTTCAGAATTGTTAAAACAATTAAAAATCAGTTCCCAGTTTTTTTCAAAATTTTACCCATCACGCAATATCCCTAAAAAAGCTTGAAAGTGCTTGATTTTAACCATCGTTATAAACACCCGTCCATTTTCCTGTGACGTCACATAGTGAAGCCAACACAAACAAACATGGCGGAAAGCTATAGCGACATTAGCTCGGATTCAGACTCGGATTTCAGCGGCTTAAGCGATTCAACAGATTACGAATGTATTGAAACAGATAGTTGTAGTGTGGAGGCAGGTAGCGAAAACAAAATTGAAGAAGAAACTGAAGCTATTGAGCCATATCCGTTTGAACCGTATGCAAGCGAAACCGACGAAAACGACACGACAGCCAGCGACACGGGAGAAAGCGAGGACGAATTCGGCGATCGCCTTCTAACCAACGATTGGTATGTGTTTGTTTGGCATTAAAGGAAACTAACAACTATGAACTAGGTTTACAGCATATGAAATACATTTGGCAACAACATGCACTTTGAGAGTGCAGACAGCCCAATTTCCATCAATTAATATATTCTGTAGACATACCCTCATCCGCTCTCTTTTCCTGAAAGCTGATCTGTCCAGTTTTGGAGTTGATGTCAGCAGGCCAGGGAAGCTAGGGTCGATAGGGGGTTTAGCTCGCTCGTCTGCGGGAACAGACTGCCGCCATTGCTTGCCGTGCTACCGAGGTCCTTTGTCCCTGAATTGCTCACACACTCCGGCAGATTCAATGGGGGTCTGGCGGCAGATTTCTTTGACTTTATCGGTGGAAATGCATCTGCTTTGAGTGTCGCAGGATATCCACACATTCTTGCCATCTCTGTCGTAGCATAGCTTTCGTCGGTAAAGTGTGCGGAACAAACGTCCAATTTCTTGCCACTTTCGCATCTTTGGGCCACTGGTGCAACTTGAATACGTCCCTGTTCGTGTTGTTACACCCTCCGACAACACACCGACGAGGCATGATGTCTCCAAGGTACGGAAAACAGTCGAAAAAACGGAAAATAACAGAGCTGATTTGATTCGGGTTTGTAATGTGTTTGAGAAAATGGCGGATTGCTTCCCGATGTGACGTCACGTTGTGACGTCATCGCTCCGAGAGCGAATAATAGAAACGCGTTTAATTCGCCAAAATTCACCCATTTAGAGTTCGGAAATCGGTTAAAAAAATATATGGTCTTTTTTCTGCAACATCAAAGTATATATTGACGCTTACATAAGTCTGGTGATAATGTTCCCCTTTAAATGTTTTTTTGTTCCCGTACTGTACTGAAAATGAACTAAAGCCTGACCTTAAAACCGTGCTACATACCGAAGCGGGATTATGGCGTGCTGTTACAGCCTTAGTAAATAGTGTAGGACAGTCTGCCTGACTGAAAACATTGAATTGTCTCAGTGAGCTGGTGAAGAGCACCAGACCGCCGGTTCGCTCTGCCTTTGCTCTTATCAGTGTTATTTCAAGCTGTGCCACAGCTATTTTGAGCAAACCGCTCTAAAAGCCCATTGTGTATCCTTGTCGCGCAATAACACCAGACACAATTAAAACACACTGGCTAGTTGGTTCATTTGCTGCTAACGAGACAGATATTTCCTTCAGCCGTTGATAAAGATCAAAACTAAGACCAGAGAGAAAAATGTATATTAGGTCCATGGAGGAGTGCTGGTATTTCTTGAGTTACTTGCCAGTATAAGCAGATCCTTTCAAAGAAACCGTGATCAGTAAGCATAGTTATTTTATACTTAATATTGTGAAATCAATGTTACTGAAGCAATTGTGGATAAAGAGGACATGATGGACCTGGTCCTTTCTCACATATTTCTGGCAAACATTGTCAAAGTATAATGTATTTTGGTGTGAGCTTGCATGCAGTTTTGGTTCACAATATATAATCCTGCATTGCCATAGCAATGACAGATGTATCACAATCTAGTGCAGTGTCAAAATAATTAACAATTAGTTTAAAGGGGAACATTATCACCAGACCTATGTAAGCGTCAATATATACCTTGATGTTGCAGAAAAAAGACCATATATTTTTTTAACCGATTTCCGAACTCTACATGGGTGAATTTTGGCGAATTAAGCGCCTTTCTAATATTCGCTCTCGGAGCATCGGGAAGCAATCCGCCATTTTCTCACTTTCGTCGGTGTGTTGTCGGAGGGTGTAACAACACGAACAGGGACGGATTCAAGTTGCACCAGTGGCCCAAAGATGCGAAAGTGGCAAGAAATTGGACGAAATTTGTTCAAAATACGAGGCTGTGGGAAAAGCGGACGAAATGGTCAGTCGTTTGTTCCGCACACTTTACCGACAAAAGCTATGCTACGACAGAGATGGCAAGAATGTGTGGATATCCTGCGACACTCAAAGCAGATGCTGACATCAACTCCAAAACTGGACAGACCAGCTTTCAGGAAAAGAGAGCGGATGAGGGTATGTCTACAGAATATATTAATTGATGAAAACTTTATTCATTACTCACGGTTTTACGTAAATTATTATATATAAACTGTGTTTACCAATAATTTAGCTTAAAAACATTTATTTTTTTCAATCATTCGAGTACATTTGGGTAGTCTTTTGTAATGCAGTATTTTGTGTTTATTTAGGTATGGTTAACCTGAGTACTGAAATCGTGGAAAAATATATGTTCTTAGCGTGCCTGAAATGGGCTGTCTGCACTCTCAAAGTGCATGTTGTTGCCAAATGTATTTCATATGCTGTAAACCTAGTTCATAGTTGTTAGTTTCCTTTAATGCCAAACAAACACATACCAATCGTTGGTTAGAAGGCGATCGCCGAATTCGTCCTCGCTTTCTCCCGTGTCGCTTGCTGTCGTGACGTTTTCGTTGGTTTCGCTTGCATACGGTTCAAACCGATATGGCTCAATAGCTTCAGTTTCTTCTTCAATTTCGTTTTCGCTACCTGCCTCCACACTACAACCATCCGTTTCAATACATGCGTAATCTGTTGAATCGCTTAAACCGCTGAAATCCGAGTCTGAATCCGAGCTAATGTCGCTATACCTTGCTGTTCTATCCGCCATGTTTGTTTGTATCGGCATCACTATGTGACGTCACAGGAAAATGGACGGGTGGATATAACGATGGTTAAAATCAGGCACTTTGAAGCTTTTTTTAGGGATATTGCGTGATGGGTAAAATTTTGAAAAAAACTTCGAAAAATAAAATAAGCCACTGGGAACTGATTTTTAATGGTTTTAACCTTTCTGAAATTGTGATAATGTTCCCCTTTAAAGGACACCTATTCTGCAAAACCAACTTGTCATGTTTTGTTGTTATTTTCTAGGTTTTCTGTTTAGTTCTGTTTCTAGCGCTCCTTGTCGTCCTTTGTTTATGTTCTGGTTGCTAGGAGCGCTTGACTTCACACACCCGTTTCTGTTTGTGGATAAGTGTCTCCACCTGCTGCCATCACTAAACACACCTGTTTTATACTCGGCTCGCCGTTCACTCGGGGACAGGTCGATTGTTTGGTGTTTATTAGTGGTTAAAGTGTCCGCCCTGAGATCGGTAGGTTGTGAGTTCAAACCCCGGCCGAGTCATACCAAAGATTATAAAAATGCTAAAAACTAAAACTTTGCTGACGGGGAGAAGACACAATCGAAATGGAGCTACGAAAATAAGACCGCCCACAAAACAGCGAATCCTGAAGTGGCTTGAAGATGGTCTGTAAAACATAATCTATGCACAGTTTTTACCAAATACTCATCATTGCATGTTATGTAGACCAGTGTTTTTCAACCATTGTGCCGTGAGATACAGTCTGGTGTGCCGTGGGAGATTATGTAATTTCTCCTAATTGGTTTAAATTTTTTTTTTTTGCAAACCAGTAATTATAATACGCAAATAATGTGCCGTTGTTGAGTATCTATGCTGTCCAGAGCTCGGCAGAGTAACCGTGTAATACTCTTCCATATCAGTAGGTGGCAGCAGGTAGCTAATTGCTTTGTAGATGTCAGGAACTTGGTTTGTCGTGATCACAATATGCGGGAGGCAGCATGTAGGTAAAAAGGTATCTAACACTTGTCGGAGGCAGATATTTACATATATCCGTATGTAAGTGTTACTTCTTTATTTTCATAATCATATTACAAAACAGCTAGTCTTTTTCTTCCAATTGTGATCTTTTGGTTGTCTGCAAATACTGCGTGCTAACCTTGAATATGGAATGTAAGAAAGAGAGATACTCCTTCTTTTATCTCTTCTCATGTCCAGGTGCGGAGGACAGTGGGCATGTGTTTGGGCTGAAAAGACAAGACAGCGTGGGTGGGAGGGAGAGACTTGAGAGAATAGAAGGTTTTCATTTTTTTTGAGGGCAGACCATCTTGGCGGCGCGATTGAATGTTCTATGCTGGACTGGTCTCAATGTATTTACAAAGCTTTGCAAATATATTACAAAATACCTATTCTGTCTCTGGTGGTTTTTCTACTCAGCTTTAAGTGTCGTAAAGAGCTGGGGAGCGACTTGTGACTTGAATTCCCTGGGAGGAACAACTGGTCCAAACGCAACACACTTAAACCAAAAGTAAACAAAAGGCGAGTGCCGCTAAGAAAAGGCATTGAAGCTTAGGGATGGCTATGCAAAACAAAACTAAAACTGAACTGGCTTCAAAGTAAACAAAAACAGAATGCTGGACAACAGCAAAGACTTACAGCCTGTGGAGCAGACGGCGTCCACAAAGTACATCCGTACATGACATGACAATCAACAATGTCCCCACTAAGAAGGATAGCGTCCGCACAACTTAAATAGTCTTGATTGCGAAAACATAGCAGGTACGGAAGACATAAAACTGCTACAGGAAAATCCCAACAAAAGAGGAAAAGCCACCAAAATAGGAGCGCAAGACAAGAACTAAAACACTACACACAGAAAAACAGCAAAAAACTCAAAATAAGTCACGGCGTGATGTGACAGGTGGTGACAGTACACCTACTTTGAGACGAGCTATATTGATGCATGCTTGGTTATGGTTTAAATTCATATCCAACAATTGCGAGAAGGACTTTTTACTGTCAATATCGGCTACGGAGTTTCATTTTGTAATGTTTTCTGCTGGTGGTCTGCCTCAGAATTTTTTCAATGAAAAAAATGTGCCTTGGCTCAGAAAAGGTTGAAAAACAAGGATATCTTTTAAATGTAGAAAAAACAAATCATAATATGACCCCTTTAAGGCAACATCTTTGTCTAACCAACACTAAAGAACACATTTAGGCTGTTGGTCTGAGCCATTCAAATGGTCTCAGATATAATTAGGATGATTTGAAACTTTACATGGAATACCATAAGATGCAAACGACACTATGACAAATAATGCACCAGATAATTCAACGTTTGCATCCAGGTTTACCTTTTAGCGAAAGCATCTAAAATATTAAAGAGCATTTTCCTGGCGCACTCCCCCACTCTCTCGAGGCTATTCTAGGTTTTTGCTTTTTAAAACATATGTACTGTACTGCATGCGTGGCATGACATGGTTGAGTCCCGGTGCATTCATGACGGCTCAGTCAATATCTGAAAAATTGATGGGGTACAACGACAAATGGCCTCTCCTTGAATGCTGAATGTGGGAAATGACAGCAATTTGAGGGCATGTTTTAGTGCACTTCTAAGCAGTCAGAGGACATTACGTTCTGTTGGTTGACTGTTGACATGGGCATACATTCTACAGCAGTGTTTTTCAACCACTGTGCCGCGGCACACTAGTGTACCGTGAGATACTGTCTGGTGTGCCATGGGAGATGACGTCATTTCACCTAATTGGGTAAAAAATATTGTTTGCAAACCAGTAATTATAATCCACAAATAATGTGCCGTTGTTGAGTGTCTGTGCTGTCTAGAGCTCGGCAGAGTAACCGTGTAATACTCTTCCATATCATTAGGTGGCAGCAGGTAGCTAATTGCTTTGCGGAAGTCGGGAACATGGTTTGTCGTGGTCACAATATGCAGACGACAGCGGGAGGCAGCGTGCAGGTAAAAAGGTATCTAACGCAAAAGGCGAGTGCCGCTAAGAAAAGGCATTGAAGCTTAGGGATGGCTATGCAAAACGAAACTGAAACGGAAATGGCCGCAAAGTAAACAAGAACAGAATGCTGGACGACAGCAAAGACTTACTGTGGAGCAAAGATGGCGTCCACAAAGTACATCCGTACATGACATGGCAATCAACAACAAAACACTACACACAGGAAAACACTAAAATACTCCAAATAAGTCACGGCGTGATGTGACAGGTCGTGACAGCACACCTACTTTGAGACAAGAGCTATAGTTATGCATGCTTGGTTATGGTTTGAATTTATATCCAACAATTGCGAGAACGACTTTTTACTGTCAATATCAGCTGCTGAGTTTCATTTTTTGTAATGTTTTCTGCTGGTGGTGTGCCTCGGGATTTTTTCAATGAAAAAAATGTGCCTTGGCTCAAAAAAAGGTTGAAAAACACTGCTGTAGAAGAAGTGTTTTTCAACCTTTTTTTGAGCCAAGGCACATTTTTTGCGTTGAAAAAATCCGGAGGCACACGACCTGCAGAAATCATTAAAAAACGAAACTCAGTTGACAGTAAAAAGTTGTTGTCGCAATTGTTGGACATGGCTTTGAACCATAACCAACCATGCATCACTATAGCTCTTGTCTCAAAGTAGGTGTACTGTCACGACCTGTCACATCACGCCGTGACTTATTTGGAGTTTTTTGCTGTTTTCCTATGTGTGGTGTTTTAGTTCTTGTCTTGCGCTCCTATTTTGGTGGCTTTTTCTCTTTTTTTGGTATTTTCCTGTAGCAGTTTCATGTCTGCCTTTGAGCGATATTTCCCGCACTTGCTCTGTTTTAGCAATCAATAATATTTCAGTTGTTTTTATCCTTCTTTGTGGGGACATTGTTGATTGTCATGTCATGTTCGGATGTACTTTGTGGACGGCAACTTTGCTCCACAGTAAGTCTTTGCTGTCGTCCAGCATTCTGTTTCTGTTTACTTTGTAGCTAGTTCAGTTTTAGTTTCGTTCTGCATAGCTATCCCTAAGCTTCAATGTCTTTTCTTAGGGGAACTCACCTTTTGTTTATTTTTGGTTTAAGCATTAGATACCTTTTTACCTGCACGCTGCCTCCCGCTGTTTCCGATATCAACAAAGCAATTAGCTACCTGCTGCCACCTACTGATATGGAAGAGTATTACACGGTTACTCTGCCGAGCTCTAGACAGCACTGACACTCAACAACAACACATCATTTGCAGACTATAATTACTGGTTTGCAAAAAGTATCTTTAACCCAAATAGGTAAAACTAGATAATCTCCCACGGCACACCAGACAGTATCTCACGGCACAGTGGTTGAAAAACACTGTTCTACAGAACCTGGGATGATGGCTTTTTCTTGTTTATCATGTAAAAAAATTATTGCCATTTGTTTCTTCACCAGCTCAAAACATCTTGTTTGTGCGTGTGCTTGTGCCAGGGGTGAAGTGTTTATCGGGTCATGTTAAAAGAAGTGGATGTTGATGCAAGGAAGGAAGGAAGGAAGGAAGAGAGGTCCTTAGTTTGACTGCAGAACCAACAAACATCCCGATGAAGTTGCTTTTCAACAATACAGCTAAAGCTGTGTTGTATTATTGCCTTGTTACTGCCATGTGTTGGCAGTAAGAAGAACCTGGGAAGACAAATCAGACCTGGCAGCTCGTGACCTCACTGTCTGCTCACGTCAAACATTCGCTTTTTCCTTCGGCCTCTGCTCATCTCTTTGGACGCTAGTTTGTCCCATTATGTGTTTTCAACTCTGCGACGTCCTTCTCTGGGCTCTGATTAAGGCGACAAAAAGTGTTTTGTGTACGTGCGTGTTCGAAATGTTCTCTTGTTCTCGTGATCACTTCCACTTTTTTAGTTCCGTATGCCTCCCTGCCTCTGTCTCTTTTGCTATTATGTCATCATTAGTGTGAGTGTGACCCCTTCCCATGTTAGAAAACTGGTTATATAAACATGCCTTGAGCACTATAGCACAACAGTGTGACAGAGTTCAGGCTAACCCCTGTGCTACCTTTCAGTTTCCATTCAGAATTTAGATACTGCACGGAAAATGCATGTATAAAACTGCAGTGGCGGGCCGTGCGTTTCCCACCTACACTACAAAAATTCAGTGTTCAAAAAGAAGAAAAAAAAATACAAAAATTAGGGGTATTTTATTTGAACTAAGCAAAATTATCTGCCAATAGAACAAGACAATTTGGCTTTCCAAAACAAGTACAATTAGCTAACTTCAATGAACCCAAAAATACTTAAAATAAATATATTCTCACTAATAACAAGTGAAAAAGAGACTTTTTTTGTTCATTATGTTGAAAAATATTCTTAAATTAAGTAAATGCTCGTGCCATTATCTTGACATAATGATATGCACTCGGCATTACATTTCTTGAAACCAGCAAATTATATTAAAAACGAATTTATTGTTCTTAATGGAAAGGCAACAAGGGAACCACTTGTTACTCTCGGGGTCTACTAGCCGCTCAGGCACATCATATTGTCTAAAAATGCATTTTTCCATCGATAACATGACATAATCGCGCCAAGTGTGTGCTCTTTCAGTCAATTAGTGCGCATATATACAGCCCGGTCCCCGGCCAACATTTTTTTAATTGTAATTTTGAAGAATTTATCTGAATGTGCATGAACTATTTCTGTTCAAAATTGTTAGAAATGTCAAATGTTAAATGTTTTAATATTAACTGTCAGTTTACTGTACTAAGCCAACTGTACTACTTTATGAGTACGTATTTTCTCTTGTTTCATTAAAAAAAAACAGCAAAGTCCATTTGGCTGTCATCTGTTTTAATTATGAGACACAATGGTGTCAAAGTCATGATTTTTTTTTTTCCATGATTGAAATAAGAAATTATTACTTTAAAAAAGTAGATTTTATACTTGTGAGTGTTGATGACACAGCTTTGCAACACTTGATATTCTAGTTTCAAGCATATTTTACTCAATATAGGTCATAACATCTCAGCAACAAGCTGCAATATCTTACTGAGGTAATTTAGGACCAAAACCCTTAAAGGGGAACATTATCACAATTTCAGAATGGTTAAAACCATTAAAAATCAGTTCCCAGTGGCTTATTTTATTTTTCAAAGTTTTTTTCAAAATTTTACCCATAACACAATATCCCTAAAACAATTTTATATAACGATTTTAACCATCGTTATATACACCCGTCCATTTTCCTGTGACGTCACATAGTGATGCCAACACAAACAAACATGGCGCATAGAACAGCAAGCTATAGCAACATTAGCTCGGATTCAGACTCGAATTTCAGCGGCTTAAGCGATTCAACAGATTACGCATGTATTGAAACGGATGGTTGTAGTGTGGAGGCAGGTAGCGAAAACGAAATTGAAGAAGAAACTGAAGCTATTGAGCCATATCGGTTTGAACCGTATGCAAGCGAAACCGACGAAAACGACACGACAGCCAGCGACATGGGAGAAAGCGAGGACGAATTCAGCGATCGCCTTCTAACCAACGATTGGTATGTGTTTGTTTGGCATTAAAGGAAACTAACAACTATGAACTAGGTTTACAGCATATGAAATACATTTGGCAACAACATGCACTTTGAGAGTGCAGACAGCCCAGTTTTCATCAATTAATATATTCTGTAGACATACCCTCATCCGCTCTCTTCTCCTGAAAGCTCATCTGTCCAGTCCAGTTGGAAATACATCTGCTTTGAGTGCCGCAGGATATCCACACATTCTTGCCATCTTTGTCGTAGCATAGCTTTCGTCGGTAAAGTGTGCGGAACAAACGTCCAATTTCTTGCCACTTTCGCATCTTTGGGCCACTGGTGCAACTTGAATCCGTCCCTGTTCGTGTTGTTACACCCTCCGACAACACACCGACGAGGCATGATGTCTCCAAGGTACGGAAAAAAGTCGAAAAAACGGAAAATAACAGAGCTGATTTGACACGGTGTTTGAGAAAATGGCAGATTGCTTCCCGATGTGACGTCACAACGTGACGTCATCGCTCTGAGAGCGAATAATAGAAAGGCGTTTAATTCGCCAAAATTCACCCATTTAGAGTTCGGAAATCGGTTAAAAAAATATATGGTCTTTTTTCTGCAACATCAAGGTATACAGGTAAAAGCCAGTAAATTAGAATATTTTGAAAAACTTGATTTATTTCAGTAATTGCATTCAAAAGGTGTAACTTGTACATTATATTTATTCATTGCACACAGACTGATGCATTCAAATGTTTATTTCATTTAATTTTGATGATTTGAAGTGGCAACAAATGAAAATCCAAAATTCCGTGTGTCACAAAATTAGAATATTACTTAAGGCTAATACAAAAAAGGGATTTTTAGAAATGTTGGCCAACTGAAAAGTATGAAAATGAAAAATATGAGCATGTACAATACTCAATACTTGGTTGGAGCTCCTTTTGCCTCAATTACTGCGTTAATGCGGCGTGGCATGGAGTCGATGAGTTTCTGGCACTGCTCAGGTGTTATGAGAGCCCAGGTTGCTCTGATAGTGGCCTTCAACTCTTCTGTGTTTTTGGGTCTGGCATTCTGCATCTTCCTTTTCACAATACCCCACAGATTTTCTATGGGGCTAAGGTCAGGGGAGTTGGCGGGCCAATTTAGAACAGAAATACCATGGTCCGTAAACCAGGCACGGGTAGATTTTGCGCTGTGTGCAGGCGCCAAGTCCTGTTGGAACTTGAAATCTCCATCTCCATATAGCAGGTCAGCAGCAGGAAGCATGAAGTGCTCTAAAACTTGCTGGTAGACGGCTGCGTTGACCCTGGATCTCAGGAAACAGACTGGACCGACACCAGCAGATGACATGGCACCCCAAACCATCACTGATGGTGGAAACTTTACACTAGACTTCAGGCAACGTGGATCCTGTGCCTCTCCTGTCTTCCTCCAGACTCTGGGACCTCGATTTCCAAAGGAAATGCAAAATTTGCTTTCGTCAGAAAACATGACTTTGGACCACTCAGCAGCAGTCCAGCTGGTGTCGGTCCACTCTGTTTCCTGAGATCCAGGGTCAACGCAGCCGTCTACCAGCAAGTTTTAGAGCACTTCATGCTTCCTGCTGCTGACCTGCTCTATGGAGATGGAGATTTCAAGTTCCAACAGGACTTGGCGCCTGCACACAGTGCCAGTGCCTGGTTTACGGACCATGGTATTTCTGTTCTAAATTGGCCCGCCAACTCCCCTGACCTTAGCCCCATAGAAAATCTGTGGGGTATTGTGAAAAGGAAGATGCAGAATGCCAGACCCAAAAACGCAGAAGAGTTGAAGGCCACTATCAGAGCAACCTGGGCTCTCATAACACCTGAGCAGTGCCAGAAACTCATCGACTCCATGCCACGCCGCATTAACGCAGTAATTGAGGCAAAAGGAGCTCCAACCAAGTATTGAGTATTGTACATGCTCATATTTTTCATTTTCATACTTTTCAGTTGGCCAACATTTCTAAAAATCCCTTTTTTGTATTAGCCTTAAGTAATATTCTAATTTTGTGACACACGGAATTTTGGATTTTCATTTGTTGCCACTTCAAATCATTAAAATTAAATGAAATAAACATTTGAATGCATCAGTCTGTGTGCAATGAATAAATATAATGTACAAGTTACACCTTTTGAATGCAATTACTGAAATAAATCAAGTTTTTCAAAATATTCTAATTTACTGGCTTTTACCTGCATATTGACGCTTACACAGGTCTGGTGATAATGTTCCCCTTTAAAACAAGTAAAGCACTCTAACATAAAATCTGCTTAGTGAGAAGAATTATCTTATCTGACCAAAAATAAGCAAATATCCCCCTTATTTGAGATATTTAATCTTACTTAGATTTCAGTTTTTGCAGTGTAAGCCTTCAGTGATCTCCGACTTCAAAGATTACCTCTCAAAATACCATCATTAATGTCACCACATGACCATTGCTGGAGAAATACTATACAAAAACACATTTACACACTACTGCGCATTGAACGGTATACAAAACGGGTTATTTTCTGGCGCATTTAAAAATGAATTAAAACGCATCAGCAATTAAAACATATAACGTAAATGTCTCTGCTTGGCTTATAGAACTTCCGGTCAATAAAGTTTGATTCAAAGTACACACTTCTCAAAGATATATTAACTACCCTGACCACATGATGGTAACAAATACACATGTAACAATGTTAATTAAATGACAAGCATGACACACTTTAACAAGAGTTTACAACTTTTAGTGGTAACAGAACAGCTACTGTCAACACCTTGTGATCTGATTGGCTATCGCAACTGTCTATCAATAGTTACTTTTTGAGCCCATTTACCGTATTTTTCGGAGTATAAGTCGCTCCGGAGTATAAGTCGCACCGGCCGAAAATGCATAATAAAGAAGGAAAAAAATATATATAAGTCGCATTTTTGGGGGAAATTTATTTGATAAAACCCAACACCAAGAATAGACATTTAAAGGGCAATTTAAAATAAATAAAGAATAGTGAACAACAGGCTGAATAAGTGTACGTTATATGACTCATAAATAACCAACTGAGAACGTGCCTGGTATGTTAACGTAACATATTATGGTAAGAGTCATTCAAATAACTATAACATATAGAACATGCTATACGTTTACCAAACAATCTGTCACTCCTAATCGCTAAATCCCATGAAATCTTATACGTCTAGTCTCTTACGTGAATGAGCTAAATAATATTATTTGATATTTTACAGTAATGTGTTAATAATTTCACACATAAGTCGCTCCTGAGTATAAGTCGCACCCCCGGCCAAACTATGAAAAAAAACTGCGACTTATAGTCCGAAAAATACAGTAACTATACCACAATATGTATCATTTTGGTCACAATAACTTTATTGAGCCATTTTAACAGAGACAGAACCTAATTGTATTAGTTTTGGTTGTGATTCTTTTTCAAGTGCAAAAGATGGAGTATATTTTATTTTGTTTGTTTGATTGTTTTATTCAACTGTGTTTCTAAAAGTCTACATTTTAATTACAGTAATAAGATATGTGAGCAATATAAGTTTATTGCATTTAAAGTTAAAGCCCAACAATAGTCACATAAACACTAGGTGTGGTTTAAAAGGGTATATGTGAATTATTACTATTTATTATAATTACATTAGTGGCTAATTTGGTCTTAAAAAATAATAATGGCAATGACATCATTTATCGGCAAAATTTTTTAGGTCAATATATCGTCAAACAAATTGTGTTATTCGCTCAGACCTAACTGTATATTGTTTCTTATTGCATTTTTTTTAAAAATAGCTTCACTTCACAGATTACATTGCTGTTACAATAGGGCAGGGGTCGGTAACCCAAAATGTTGAAAGAGCCTTATTGGACCAAAAATACAAAAACAAATCTGTCTGGAGCCGCAAAAAATTAAAAGCCATATTACATACAGATAGTGTGTCATGAGATATAAATTGAATTAATATGACTTAAAGGAAACTAAATGACCTCAAATATAGCTACAAATGAGGCATAATTAAGCAATATGTACATATAGCTAGCCTAAATAGTATGTTAGCATCGATTAGCTCGCAGTCATGCAGTGACCAAATATGTCTGATTAGCACTCCACACACGTCAATAACATCAACAAAACTCCAAAACTCACCTTTGTGGATTCATGCACAACGTTAAAAGTTTGGTGGACAACATGAGACAGAAAAAGAAGTGGCATAAAACACGTCCTAGAAAGTCGCAGAAAGATATACATGTAAACAAACTAAGGTGAGTTCAAGGACTGCCAAAATTAGTAGGACAAAACGGCGCTCGCCAAATACTCGAATCAGTGAAGCACGTTTAATACAAACAGTGTGCTTTATAACAATTAGGGAGGTTTGTGTCATGTTTGTCCTCCTACAGAAACCATATTAAAACAACATTTTTTTTTTCCCTCAACTTTTTCCATTTTTCATACATTTTTGAAAAAGCTCCAGAGAGCGAGCCGCATGCGGCTCTAGAGCCGCGGGTTGCCGACCCCTGCAATAGGGGATGCGTCGCGATTTAGACGATTCTTAATCAAAATTTGTCCAAATATGGAGTATTTATGTTAACTCTTAATGCAAGCTTGACTATACATGCTTATTACTCTTAGGATCCAAAATAAACGCACACATGCAAATGTCAAAAGTCAGGTAATAGATACTGTATATATATTATACGCTTCAAATCTTCCATCATTTTATCAAAATGTGGTTATCAATCCCTTTTTTTCAGAATAATTTTAATTTAATGTAATATCAACTGTCTGGAGTTTTACCGTGGTTATCACTATTTTTATTCGCCTCTTGGTGTGGAGTTTGCATGTTCTCCCTGAGCATGAGTGGGTTTTCTCGCAGTGTTCTGGCTTCCTCCCACTGGACGTTACATCATTGTCGAATTTGCATAATTGGCCATGACACATGTGCATGTAATTTTTATTGAGGCTGTGGGAGACAAACACATGACAAGCCCAACAAATGTGATTAGAAATATGAACTGACTTTCTTCCGTTGCTTCTTTTTATGCTTTTTTATATATATTTTTTTTACCTCACGAACCAGACGAGGCCACCTGTGAGGGGAACACTGACTCCTCGCCTTTTTGGCTTTTTGGGGTAAAACCCCACTTTAATAAAATATTACCAAAAGATTATTTATGAAAAAGTGCATTAAACAATCTTAAACATGTGGTAACAACATTGGCAATCCTACTAGGCATTGAAAAATAAACCAATTGTCAGAAAACGTCCACAAAACCCTATTTAACAAATAATACCAAAAATAATTTTTATCAAAAGGTGGAATAAAAAAATCCTACGGCCCCTAACCCTAACCCAGGGTGGTTCTCGTGTGAGACGAAGAGGGTATTATTCATTTTGCAGTGCAGTCTGCTAAAAACAGCGGCGTTTTAAAAAGTCATACATTTTACTTTTTGAAACCGATACCGATAATTTCCGATATCGCATTTTAAAGCATTTATCGGCCGATAATATCGGCAGTCCGATATTATCGGACATCTCTAGTGGATAGTGAACCTTCCAATTTGTCACGTTTCATGTGTCAGGTAAACTGCAAACGAATGGGACCATATGAATCTCCTTCATACTTTGTATAAACTAAGGACCAGGAGGATAAAAAATACCTGGGAGAATCATCCGTGCAGATCACGGATCAACGTTGATCCGTCGCCCCACTAGTGAGGAAACACTTAAACTGATGTGTTATTGTCCATCTGTCACAATGGTGAGACATGAGCCGTACCTCTGCTCACGTTTATTGACGGCCAATTTATCCGTCATGCCTGTAACGCACCGAAGTGTCTCTCAGGACTCCAAATGACCTTTTTCGCATCTGCCGCCGCTCCTGTGCACCGCACACGGTGACAGTCGGACACAAGCGAGTACCGCAGCCTAAGACCGGCTTGTTGGAATTGATTAGACTGTCATGAATTAAGTGATCACACGCTTAAAAGAGCAATGATGGAGAAAGACGTGCTAATTGATTGTTCTGGCATCTCAGAAAAAAAACGTGCTGCCGCGTCCACAATCAGGGTAATCCTTGGTTACCACGTTGAAAAATAGTGGTCCTGTAAGACATTTGGATGTATTAATGAAGAAATGTGAATTTGTTGTTGTTGAATGACCTACTCAGTGGCCTAGTGGTTAGAGTGTCCGCCCTGAGATCGGTAGGTTGTGAGTTTAAACCCCGGCCGAGTCATACCAAAGACTATAAAAATG
This sequence comes from Nerophis lumbriciformis, assembly GCF_033978685.3. NCBI lineage: Eukaryota > Metazoa > Chordata > Actinopteri > Syngnathiformes > Syngnathidae > Nerophis > Nerophis lumbriciformis. The sequence continues at coordinate 16,530,842 of NC_084578.2, read as the reverse complement.
GGACCCATTACCTCCCTGCTTGGCACTCAGCATCAAGGGTTGGAATTGGGGGTTAAATCACCAAAAATGATTCCCGGGCGCTGCCACCGCTGCTGCCCACTGCTCCCCTCGCCTCCCAGGGGGTGAACAAGGGTGATGGGTCAAATGCAGAGGACAAATTTCACCACACCTAGTGTGTGTGTGACAATCATTGGTACTTTAACTTTAAAAAACAAGCTCAAGTCCCATCTTTTTAACCTAGCATTTAATTATGTGAAGCACCAAAATTTGTCTATTTAAACTTACTATTATTATTCTTCTCCAGAGTTTGGCGGGCTTTACCTTCCACATTTTAAAGTTAAAGTACCAATGATTGTCACACACACACGAGGTGTGGCGAAATTATTCTCTGCATTTGACCCATCACCCTTGATCACCCCCTGGGAGGTGGGGGGAGCAGTGAGCAGCAGCGGTGGCCGCGCCCGGGAATCATTTTTGGTGATTTAACCCCCAATTCCAACCCTTGATGCTGAGTGCCAAGCAGGGAGGTAATGGGTCCCAGTTTTATAGTCTTTGGTATGACTCGGCCGGGGTTTGAACTCACGACCTACCGATCTCAGGGCGGACACTCTAACCACTAGTGAGACGTTTGTAGTCTGGCGCTGTAGTCAATGAGCTCCTTCTTTTTCGCGATCCTTTTGTTGTGGTGCAGACTGGCTCGTACATGCACATGCATCCATGGTCGTTGCCATTTCTAATACAATGTAGCGTAAAGTTCAAACTTATATCTGTCAGTAGACTCCATGGCGGGGGGAAAGATGCTGTCAAAGTGGAGGCATGTAAATAAGACCGGTCAGAAAGCGGCTTGAAAGGCCTACTGAAATGATATTTTCTTATTTAAACGGGGATAGCAGGTCCATTCTATGTGTCATACTTGATCATTTTGCGATATTGCCATATTTTTGCTGAAAGGATTTAGTACAGAACATCGACGATAAAGTTCGCAACTTTTGGTTGCTGATAAAAAAGCCTTGCCTGTACCGGAAGTAGCAGACTAGTTGCGTGACGTCACAGGTTGTGGAGCTCCTCACATCTGCACATTGTTTACAATCGTGGCCACCAGCAGCGAGAGCGATTCGGACCGAGAACGCGACGATTTCCCCATTAATTTGAGCGAGGATGAAAGATTTGTGGATGAGGAAAGTGAGAGTGAAGGACTAGAGGGCAGTGGGAGCGATTCAGGTAGGGAAGATGCTGTGAGAGGCGGGTGGGACCTGATATTCAGCTGGGAATGACTAAAACAGTAAATAAACACAAGACATATATATACTCTATTAGCCACAACACAACCAGGCTTATATTTAATATGCCACAAATTAATCCCGCATAACAAACACCTCCCCCCTCCCGTCCATATAACCCGCCAATACAACTCAAACACCTGCACAACACACTCAATCCCACAGCCCAAAGTACCGTTCACCTCCCCAAAGTTCATACAGCACATATATTTCCCCAAAGTTACATACGTGACATGCACATAGCGGCACGCACGTACGGGCAAGCGATCAAATGTTTGGAACCCGCAGCTGCATATGTACTCACGGTACCGCGTCTGCGCATCCAACTCAAAGTCCTCCTGGTAAGAGTCTCTGTTGTCCCAGTTCTCCGCAGACCAATGGTAAAGCTTGACTGTCATCTTCCGGGAATGTAAACAATGAAACACCGGCTGTGTTTGTGTTGCTGCAGTCGGCCGCTTTCTTCTTTGCTGTCTCCATTGTTCATTGAACAAATTGCAAAAGATTCACCAACACAGATGTCCAGAATACTGTGGAATTTTGCGATGAAAACAGACGACTTTATAGCTGGCCACCATGCTGTCCCAAAATGTCCTCTACAATCAAAATATGACCCCTTTAACACAAGTATCCCCATTGTACCAGTATTTATGAGACTCATTTCATCTTGGGTCCCGTATAATCTTGATAGCCTTATCTTATTCCTCTTATTCATACGACAGCTGTTCATTTCTGTCACTACATGGTCACGCCTTTACAATTTAAAAATGTGCTCGCTATCATGTGTTGAGAAACGATCACATTAATTTCCTTCACTAATTTGCAAATGAGCACAAAGCACACTTCTTTTAATTGCTCTTGCTTTTAAGGAAAGGCAGCGAATTGATCAGTTAAGCGTACACATTAGATGTCTTGGACACACAGGTCTCTAACCCAACTGCAATGTAGGCATAGATCTTCTTTTCTAAGGTCTTTAAATCGTGACAAATGGGAATAATTCCACCTCAAATTGTGACCCTTATACAACCCACAGCCTGGGAAAAGGACATGACAACTGCAATGGTGCAACATAATGGCTGGAAATATTTAGAACACATAATGTGAGTGGAAGGACTTTTTTTGCCTGCAGTTATTTTTTGTAATGTTCTCCTACTAAGAGCTGAACAAAATATGACATGTTGAACTACTTTCATATTCACGTTTTCCCATTTTTTGATAATTGGAATAATTCAATTGAATAATAGATCAGCCCTGACATGTTTTTTTTCAACGTCCCATTAAATGTTTACCACTTGAGGCCCAACATATTTAATTACTCATTTGTCATTTAAAAAAACCCCGCTGCAGTTCATTGTTTAGACATTTTATGCGTAATCAAATATTTATTTGTTTCTCTTTTTTCCCACTTTCTTTAGTCGCATTATTGGTTTTGGCATAGTTTTTACCCCGGATTCAACCCTGGCAGAGAATTGAACCACTACCCTAAGGAACGGAAGTCAGATGTGTGTACCATTATACCACCACAGACATTAAACTCACATTTATATATCATTGTTTTACAAAATCCACATGGCACCTTGTGTAAATTGTAAATAAAAACAGAATACAATTTGCAAATCCTCTTTAATTTATATTCATTTGAATAAACTGCAAAGACAAGATATTTAATGTTCGAACTAAGAAACATATGTATTTTTTTTTTTTGCAAATAGTCATTAACTTAGAATTTAATGGCAGCAACACATTGCAAAAAAGTTGGCACAGGGGCATTTTTACCACTGTGTTACATGGCCTTTCCTTTTAACAACACTTAGTAAACGTTTGGGAACTGAGGAGACCAGTTTTTGAAGCTTTTCAGGTAACATTCTTTCCCATTCTTGCTTGATGTACAGCTTAAGTTGTTCAACAGTCTCCGTTGTAGTATTTTAGGCTTCATAATGCCCCACACATTTTCAACTGGACTACAGGCAGGCCAGTCTAGTAACACGTGTAGAATGTGGCTTGGCATTGTCTTGCTGAAATAAGCAGGGGCGTCCATGATAACGTTGCTTAGATCAGTGTTTTTCAACCTTTTTTGAGCCAAGGCACATTTTTTGCGTTGAAAAAATCCGGAGGCACACCACCAGCAGAAATCATTAAAAAACGAAACTCAGTTGACAGCAAAAAGTCGTTGTCGCCATTGTTGGATATGACTTTAAACCATAACCAACCATGCATCAATGTAGCTCTTGTCTCAAAGTAGGTGTACTGTCACGACCTGTCACATCACGTCGTGATTTATTTTGAGTTTTTTTGCTGTCTTCCTGTGTGCAGTGTTTTAGTTCTTGTCTTGCGCTCCTATTTTGGTGGCTTTTTTATTTTATTTTCCTGTAGCAGTTTCATGTCTTCCTTTGAGCAATATTTCCCCCATCTACTTTGTTTTAGCAATCAAAAATATTTCAGTTGTTTTTATCCTTCTTTGTGGGGACATTGTTGATTGTCATCTCATGTACGGATGTACTTTGTGGATGTCGTCTTTGCTCCACAGTAAGTCTTTACTGTCGTCCAGCATTCTGTTTTTGTTTACTTTGTAGCCAGTTCAGTTTTAGTTTTGTTCTGCATAGCCTTCCCTAAGCTTCAATGCCTTTTCTTAGGGGCACTCACCTTTTGTTTATTTTTGGTTTAAGCATTAGACACCTTTTTACCTGCACGCTGCCTCCCGCTGTTCCCGACATCTACAAAGCAATTAGCTACCTGCTGTCACCTCCTGATATGGAAGAGTATTACACGGTTACTCTGCCGAGCTCTAGACAGCACCGCCACTCAACAACAACACATAATTTGCAGACTATAATTACTGGTTTGCAAAAAATATTTTTAACCCAAATAGGTTAAACTAGATAATCTCCCACGGCACACCAGACTGTAGCTCACGGCACACTAGTGTGCCGCGGCACAGTGGTTGAAAAACATTGGCTTAGATGGCAACATATGATGCTCCAAAATCTGTATGTACCTTTCACATTAATGGTGCCTTCACAGATGTGTAAGTTAACCATGCCTTGGACACTAATACACCCCCATACCATCACAGATGCTGGCTTTTGAACTTTGTGCCTATAACAATCCAGATGGTTCTTTTCCTCTTTGGTCCGGAGGACAAGACGTCCACAGTTTCCAAAAACAATTGTAAATGTGGATTCGTCAGACCACGGAACTCTTTTCCACTTTGCATCAGTTCATCTTAGATGAGCTCGGGCCTAGCAAAGACGGCGGCGTTTCTGGGTGTTGTTGATAAATGGCTTTCGCTTCGCATAGTACAGTTTTAACTTGCAGATGTCGCGACGAACTATAGTTGCTGACAGTGGTTTCCTGAAGTGTTTGTGAGCCCATGTGGTGATATCCTTTATAGACTGATGTCGGTTGTTGAAGCAGTACCGCCTGAGGGATCGAAGGTCACGGGCATTCAATATTGGTCTTCAGCCTTGCCGCTTACATGCAGTGATTTCTCCAGATTCTCTGAACCTTTTGATGGTATTACGGATGCAATAGCTCGTTGACAAATGTTCTTAAACTGTTCGACAATTTGCTCACGCATTTGATCGCAAAGTGGTGACCCTCGCCCCATCCTTGTGTGTGAATGACTGAGCATTTGAGTTTATCACTACCCACATGAGTAATAATTTCCCCTGGGACTTCAATAATGTTAATCTTAGTTTTATATTATTAATACAAATATCCATTCAATAATTTAGTATTAAATATCATTTGTGGTAAAGTTTTTTTTTTTTGTGTTATTATGCTATTTGATTACTGTTAATTCTGACTATAGTAAATAACACATCAAAATATCTAAGGAATATGTAAATGTATACATTTTTTGGTTGAGAAATTAATGCATAATAATGGTGATATTACTCAGACTGTAATTGTACACTCAAAATCTATAATCGTTGCATCCCTATTTACAATACTGGCATCTTGTTACACTACATACCTTTCAGTTGCAATTAAAATACTACCTCAAAATGTATCATAACATTAATTTGTAAAATTAAAACAATAAAATGCTAATACCATTATTTGTGATCTGTAATGCATGAAAGCCTGAAAATGAATTTATTTTCTTCTAATTAAACTAAACTAAACATGTTCATATTTTTTTTACTATTTCAGTACATTCCGAATAGTATGTGTGCTTGTAAAGAGACTAGCTCAAATGGGGCTATATATACATTGAGACATCTACCGTAGTAAGGGTTTTTATATGGCCTCATTCATCAAGGTTTCCCTGACACAGGAACCGTGACAAATTGGTGGAGTTGCACTATCCACTTTAGCCACCAAATGGCCGTAGAGTGCTGAATGTCTTAAAATGTGTTTCGCGTTAATTTCAACTTGGACCACTGCATCAGTTTCTATGTAAAGTGGCGCTCACCATCATTTTCATCAGACTGCATTGCAAAATGACCAACCCCCCCAAAACTTCCTCTCACGGGATATCAATCCATCAATCAATCAATGTTTACTTATATAGCCCTAAATTACGAGTGTCTCAAAGGGCTGCACAAGCCACAACAACTCAACCCAATGGGACAATGAGAAACCTTGGAGGGGACATATTACGGTTGTCTGTTCACCATCTTTCCGCTTGAAGCCAAACCACTGCTAGACGATGGATCCCGTGCTGTCTTTAGTAGGGCCATATGAATCCCTTCCCTTCTGTAACAATCTTATCATGTTGATGTTATTTTAAGAAAGGTGATGATTAATAGAAAATGAAGGTGCTGATGAATAGAAAATAAAAAATAAAAAATCCCAATCATGTTAAAGGGGAACATTATCACCAGACCTATGTAAGCATCAATATATACCTTGATGTTGCAGAAAAAAAGACCATATATTTTTTTAACTGATTTCCGAACTCTAAATGGGTGAATTTTGGCGAATTAAACGCCTTTATAATATTCGCTCTCGGAGACCCCCATTGAATCTGCCGGAGTGTGTGAGCAATTCAGGGACAAAGGACCTCGGTAGCACGGCAAGCAATGGCGGCAGTTTGTTCCCGCAGACGAGCGAGCTAAACCCCCTGGATGTCTTGGCTCACACCGTCCCTTATGCCACCGAAGATGATCAAGAGAAGAATATCGACCCTAGTTTCCCTGGCCTGCTGACATGAGGGTATGTCTACAGAATATATTAATTGATGAAAATTGGGCTGTCTGCACTCTCAAAGTGCATGTTGTTGCCAAATGTATTTCATATGCTGTAAACCTAGTTCATAGTTGTTAGTTTCCTTTAATGCCAAACAAACACATACCAATCGTTGGTTAGAAGGCGATCGCCGAATTCGTCCTCGCTTTCTCCCGTGTCGCTGGCTGTCGTGTCGTTTTCGTCGGTTTCGCTTGCATACGGTTCAATCCGATATGGCTCAATAGCTTCAGTTTCTTCTTCAATTTCGTTTTCGCTACCTGCCTCCACACTACAACCATCCGTTTCAATACATACGTAATCTGTTGAATCGCTTAAGCCGCTGAAATCCGAGTCTGAATCCGAGCTAATGTCGCTATAGCTTGCTGTTCTATGCGCCATGTTTGTTTGAGTTGGCATCACTATGTGACGTCACAGGAAAATGGGCGGGTGTATATAACTATGGTTAAAATCAGGCACTTTTAAGCTTTTTTTAGGGATATTGCGTGATGGGTAAAATTTTGAAAAAAACTTTTTAATGGTTTTAACCCTTCTGAAATTGTGATAATGTTCCCCTTTAATTTAAGAAAGATGCTGGCAAATGAGGTAAAGGACGGTCCGTATCCTGCTTTGTTTGTTGAGCTGAACTGCATACATAACAATCACTTTGCTTACACACTGGTTATTGGTCCTTGACGGACAATCTTCTGCTCCAGTTTGTTAATGCATGCATGGATTTGCTGTGTGTTAAAGATCCTCCTGAGTGTTTCGCATGGGAAATGGCAATGTGGAACCATGTTCCTTTCCTTCTCTGATTTGTATCTCACTGCGGTTTCGATAAGGACCCAGTTCGGGTAACCGCATGATTGAAGTGCTTCTCTGACGTGTTAGTAAACCCTCTTCTTCCCGTTTGTCCTTGCGCACACATTGTGATCCCAACGATGTGGGGTTCTGATAACTCCCAGTGTGTGTTCCTGTGAGAGCTGGGAATCAAAGGCCGTATTGATCTGTGTGCGTGTTTTTTTTCCAGTATTCTTCATTGTTGATACTCCTATCATCTGTATAGTGCGCCACACAGTCCAAGAAGGTCAAACCATTTCGTCTGACATCTTCCCTTGAACCTGACGTAGCTGTGCGCTATTTCATGCCTCCTGATGGTTTCCTATTCATTTGTTTTGATTTAGACTGGGGCTATATTCGCACAGCTAAATCAATGGCTGGCAACTCCTCCTACTCCTGGGATCACAGCTCCGGTTTCTGCTGGCGACTATCCTGTTGGGGCTTGAACACAATCACTTTTTTCTGCAAACAAAAGCGTAGCTTGGCTTTGGTGACAGCAAAAAATACATTTACTGTATTTTCCGGACTATAATTTGCTACTCTTTTCCCCACGCTTGATACCCTGCGGCTTATAAAACGGTGTGGCTAATTTATGGAACTTTTTTTTGCTAATGGCAATAATAATTTGTATTCAACAAATAGTTTTCATAAGACAAGCCGATAAATGCGTTAAAATGTAATATCGGAAATTATCGGTATCGTTTTTTTAAATTATCGGTATCGTTTTTTTTTGTTTTTTTTTATTAAATCAACATAAAATACACAAGATACACTTACAATTAGTGCACCAACCCAAAAAACTCCCCCCCCCCCTACACAAAAGGGTTGTTTCTTTCTGTTATTAATATTCTGGTTCCTACATTATATATCAATATATATCAATACAGTCTGCAAGGGATACAGTCCGTAAGCACACATGATTGTGTGTGCTGCTGGTCCACTAATAGTACTAACCTTTAACAGTTAATTTTACTAATTTTCATTAATTACTAGTTTCTATGTAACTGTTTTTATATTGTTTTACTTTCTTTTTTATTCAAGAAAATGTTTTTAATTTATTTATCTTATTTTATTTTATAATTTTTTTTTTTAAGTACCTTATCTTCTCCATACCTGGTTGTCCAAATTAGGCATAATAATGTGTTAATTACACGACTGTATATATCGGTTGATATCGGTATCGGTAATTAAAGAGTTGGACAATATCGGACTATCGGATATCGACAAAAAGCCATTATCGGACATCCCTAGTTTTCATAGAACACCGACAGACACTGAAAAAGTGTGTTATTGTTTGTGCTATGGAGCTATCTTTTGGACAAGTATTTCCCGTTTTGTTCCTTGAACCGGAAGTGTTCGTCCATAGCGTTCCTGCTCGAAATGGTTCTTTATTCATCACTCCAAGCAACATTTGCAAGTTTTGCAATATCACAAAAACAATTCTAACTAACTAAACCGTCTCGTGTGTGATGTCTGTAGGAGTGTTTTCATGCATATTTGTACGTTCTATTATAATGTAATCAAGCTAGGGTCGTTTGCAGTAGCTAATATGCTAACATGTTTACAAGTGTCTGTGTTAGTATTACTAACTTATGATTGCATTCTTTTTGTATTGTTTCAGTTTTGTCACCAAAACGTTACCGTGGAGTTATTGAGTCTGTTTAGCTGATCGGAAAGCTAACTTCCGCAGCTTGTGGATCCATGAGGATGACTTCTGTTTTGTTTGATTAGCCGTTTTACTGCCGTTTGACAGGCACAATTAGGGTATTTAAATAAACATTTACAAATATCTTTCATATGTGGCTTATAGTTCGTTGCAGCTAAACTATGTAATCATATTTATTTATTCTAAAATTTGGTGGGTGCGGCTTAAAAAAAGAAGCGCTCTATAGCCTGGAAAGTAGAGATGTCCGATTATGGCTTTTTTGCCGATATCCGATATTCCGATAATGTCTAATTCTTAATTACCGATTCCGATATCAACCGATACCGATATATACAGTCGTGGAATTAACACATTATTATACCTAATTTTGTTGTGTTGCCCCGCTGGATGCATTAATGTAACTTTACCATGAATTGATTAATGTGGAACCCGACTTAAACAAGTTGAAAAACTTATTCGGGTGTTACCATTTAGTGGTCAATTGTACGGAATATGTACTGTACTGTGCAATATACTAATACAAGTTTCAATCAATCAATCAAAAACAAGGTTTTCCAAAATAAGAGAACAACTTCAACTCCAGCTATGGAAAAAAGTGCCAACTTGGCACTGACATATTTATTATTGAAGTCACAAAGCGCATTTTTTTTTTTTAAACATGCCTCAAAACAACAGCTACAAAAACAATGAAGGCACACAGCTTCAGTCCAGAGTATACTAGAGCATACTTGCCAACCTTGAGACTTCCGAATTCGGGAGAAGGGGGGGCGCGGCGGGGTTAAGGTGGGGGCCGGGGGGGTTTGGTGGTAGCGGGGGTGTATATTGTAGCGTCCCGGAAGAGTTAGTGCTGCAAGGGGTTCTGGGTATTTGTTCTGTTGTGTTTATGTTGTGTTACGGTGCGGATGTTATCCCGAAATGTGTTTGTCATTCTTGTTTGGTGTGAGTTCACAGTGTGTCACATATTTGTAACAGTGTTAAAGTTGTTTATACTGCCACCCTCCGTGTGACCTGTATGGCTGTTGATCAAGTATGGCTTGCATTCACTTATGTGTGTGTAAAAGTCGCATTTATTATGTGTCTGGGCCGGCACGCTGTTTGTATGGTGAAAAAGCGGACGCGTCGACAGGTTGTAGAGGACGCTAAAGGCAGTGCCTTTATGGCATGCCCCCAATTATGTTGTCCGGGTGGAAATCGGGAGAATGGTTGCCCCGGGAGATTTTCGGGAGGGGCACTGAAATTCGGGAGTCTCCAATACCGATAATTTCCGATATTACATTTTAAAGCATTTATTGGCCGATAATATCGGACATCTCTACTGGAAAGTATGGTATTTAAATTCCTCCAATGTGTCTGTCTTTTGAAGGGAAATCATTGGCTTCTGGTTTTGTTGGTTTTCTAAAGAAGACTTAATTATTTTATATCATATGTCAGGGCTATTCAACTGGCGGCTCTGGAATGACACAAGACCGGCCCACGAGTCCCGTTTAAAAACTACTTGGGAGAGATTAGAATTTTTGCAACAGATTCCTAAAAACACTAATGTGCTGTCAGACAGTATATGATCTTTAACTACCTATTTTGCAGTAGGTCCTTAAAAACAGCAAAACATTCATTTTGTATACACAGTAAAAACATTGACTGTAGATTCTACAGTAACACACTGGTAGGTCAGTAAAAATAACAGTGGTGCCATTATCAGGGTCCGTACAAGTGCATACCTGCCAACTACTCCGGTTTTCCCGTAATTACTACGGTTTTCATCAACCTATTCTGGGTTACGGTTGCAGTGATAAAAAATACGGTTTTTCATTAATTAAAAAAAAAAATTTTTTTTTAAGTTTTATTCACGAAATCGCGTAACAACAATGACAATCGACACTGCTTCCCGTAACTTCCTATCGAGCCATTCTGAATGCCATGCGCGAGGCTATTTATAGCACCGCTGCCAAGCACGAGGCACCAGTTGCCATTGTTTCCAAACGAGCGAACGATCATGGAATCAGCCGGAGAAAAATCGCAAACGAGTCTTAAACCGAAAAGAAAACTGCAGTCATTCCGTGAAGAATATTCAAAAGCCTATCCGGGAATAATTATCCGTTCCAAAAAGGGTGAAAACTACGCGAATTGCACCTTGTGCAGACAAGATTTTTCGATCGGACACGGAGGAATTAGCGATGTAAAAGACCACATTGGGACAAAAAAACACAAGTCTAATGCCGTTGCTAGCGATACAAGTGGAAAACTTTTAACGTTTTTCGTCGCTCAAACAGATTCTATGGATGTGATAAATGCCGAAGTTTTATTTACGGAGGCAATAATTGAGCATGGACTAGAATAAATTTGGATTTTAGCCACAAAAAGGTAATGACACCAATGTTATCTATTGGAATTGTTTAGTACTGTTATACTGTTAAAAGTGTTTATACTATTTATGCTTTCAAGTCTAAGTTGAAGAAATCTTGTTAAATGTTGACAGCATAACTACCAAAATACAGAAGTATGTCCTTAATATTTTTGCAGTGCTATTTCTGTTGAAAAGTTAAAATGATTACATTAGAGATGTGATGTGCCACTTTTCAAGTGTCTGATGGCTTAAATTAATTTTCATTACCGTAATTTTTCATATTTTGAATTCTTTTGAAAGGCTTACAAAAAAACTACATTTGAATTGTAATTCCATGCTATTGACAGGACTATTAATTTTAATGAAGTTAGCTTACCATGTTTACAGTATGATAATTGTGATAGAAATGTGAATTTTAGGCACAGAATATTTTTTACAATTGAACAAGGCAGTAGATTATACAAGCTTGGACAGAAAGTTAATAATGACACCAATTTTTTTTTTTTATGGAATTGTTTAGTACTGTTTTACCATTTGTTTACTGTAAAAAGTGTTTATACTGTTTATACTTTCAATTAACAAATTTAAGTCTTGTGAAAGGTTGACAGGATAACTGGCATTAACTGTCAAAATAATTTCAAACTATTGAAGTTAGTTTACAGAATAAACATGTCAATCAACCCATATGATTTTTGCTGTAATATTCTTGTTTTGAAAAGTCACTGTGACTTATAGAAAAGTGATGGTTTTAGCAACATTTTAACCTGTCTGAATGCTAATAATCATTTTGCGTCGGGCCCCTGAACCCCCCACCAGGACTTTGTCCTGGACCTACCGGGGCCTGCGGCCCCTGGACCCTGGCTACTAGGTTTTTCTGATTTCAAAAGTTGGCAGGTATGCAAGTGTTTAAAAACCTTGAAAATGCTTGGATTTTAATGTTGTGTTTTCAAGGTTAGAAAAATGCTTGAATTTTGGGTGAAGTGCTTGGAAATGTTCATCATATTTCTCGGCAGTCCGACTCATTAGGCTAATTATAAAATGGAAAAAAAATATATATATATATGTTTCCTGAAAAATGAAAGCTACACGCTTGATCTGTTGGCTTTGCACGAGCCCTTACATTAGGTTGTTGTCATGCCAGAGCCGTATATACAGCTCTGTGTCCCCCCTAAGAGGACAGTGGTGCATCGGTCCATCGTGCCGGGAGGTTGTCATTTTAATGAACATGACGTATGCATGAATTATGAAACAAACAAACAAGTAAACAATAATAATTAATGTTATTTCTTGTAAGCAATGATGATGACACAAACAAACAAGTAAACAATGTTTGCAAACAACAATGACATCGAATAGTGTACAGAAACACTGCTTCATGATAACTGCTGGTTCAATGTTAGGCTTAAGTTTTAGCCGATTTTCCGTAGTGTTCCTACAGACAGTATTTGATGACCTCAAACAACAAGGCTATGGATTGATTGTTTTTTGCCTTTTGAAGGGTACTGAAAATAAATGGAAAATTGATGTTGAAAGTCCTTAAAAACTGCTTGAATTTGGCCATGGAAAAGGTGTACAAAGCCTGCTATTAAATTTACACTAGTGTACTGTAAAAACAACCATATTTTACAGTGAAAAACTGGCCTTTCAGTTGCCAGAATTTTACCCTAAAAATAACAGTGATACTATTTTTGACTCGATTAACATAACACTCCACTGTACAATCGTGGCAACTGAGCTGCCAGTTTTTTACCTTTAAAATTTTAAGATTTATTATTTTATTTTTTTACAGTGTACACAAGGCTATCTTTTCCACGGAAATTGTAACGCTAATATGAAAATAAATCGACCAAAAATCAAAAATCCAATGTAAAGGACGCTGGTTCTCAGGAATATTTAAGAAGTACAGCCCTTCGTTCCGTATCTTTTTGGAAATGTGGCCCCGGAATAATTTAGTTGACTATCCCTGTCCTCTGTCTTCTATGAGCTACATAAATCAAAAGCAGACTTGCAATACTTAAGGTATAATTACACACACACACTCAGCTTTAAGAGATTTTTGCTGCAACCACTAACCTCTCCTTCTGGCCACCAAGAGCAGAATATTTCACCATTAATGGTTGCACGCAGTGCACCAAAAGGAAACAACCATGTTGGGTGTGGGGGTGCAGTATAGAAAATGAGAGGGTGGGGGATGTAGGACTTGAAGTAGAGATGGAGGCCAGGATGCCGCAGGCACATCTGCACCGTGCTTCAGTTCCTGTCCGTGGTTTCTGGCCTGAAACATTGACACCGACGCCAGCTAACAGCGACGATGTCACTTTTGTTTACACTGGAATCGTTGCATACCCAGAGTCCCCCATAGTTCGAAGATCCGGGATGAGTCGTGTTTCTTTGGGAAGGGATACCAGGATACCACTATGTCATTGTTGTTTCACGTTACTTTAGACGAGAAGCCCCGAACTCAAGCCTCGAACGAGCTCTCTGGAGCAGACTTAAAGTGCGGGGTTCAACTAGCAGTCCAGCTGTTAAAATAAGCATTTTAAAAGCAAGAAAATACCCTCACAAAGAACTGGGATTCCGAGAAAATTCATATTTGCTGAGAACATTAGTCAAGACCATGTTGAAAACAACGATTTTGTAGCGCAGTGCACTCAAAGTTCAATGGACCATGGACCAAGCCATGGACCGTTTTTTCCCCCACCAGAGTCAGTTGCATTGTTTTTCACCAAATTATCGCGTATTTTATGGTTGTACGGTATACCGGTATTAGTATAGTACCGTGATATTAATGAATCATATTCGGTACTATACCGCCTCTGAAAAGTATCGGTCAAGTAGATTAATAATTCATTTTCTACCACTCGTCCTTCATAATTTTGACTAAATAATAGAATATAAAAGTCACAATATTTTACTGCATACGTCAGCAGCTAAATTAGGAGCCTTTGATATCATCCCTACAAGCCTGTTTCGCAGATTTCTCTGCTCCTTAGGGGATTTTTTTTTAGTACAACCCTGTCCATATTAATTCTTCCTTCAAGGCTTACTCATACCTTTTTAACTCTTATAAAAGGTGGAGTGGCTCAGCGGGTTTAAAATCCCCTGAAGAGCAGAGAAACCTGCAAAACAGGCTTGTAGGGATGAAATAGCCACTGTGTTTTTTCTTGACCTAACTTATTATACCGTTCTACCCCGGTATTGAGCACTGTATAACGGATAAACCACAGAAACCTATATTATATATATATATATATATATATATATATATATATATATATACATACATACATTAGGGCTGCAACTAACGATTCATTTGATAATCGATTAATCTGTCTATTATTACTTCGATTAATCGATTAATAATCGGATACAAGAGACAAACTACATTTCTATCCTTTCCAGTATTTTATTGAAAAAAAAAACAGCATACTGGCACCATTCTTGTTTTGATTATTGTTTCTCAGCTGTTTGTACATGTTGCAGTTTATAAATAAAGGTTTATAAAAAAATAAAGAAAAATTAAAAAATTGCCTCTGTGCATGCGCATAGCATAGATCCAACAAATCGATGACTAAATTAATCGCCAACTATTTTTATAATCGATTTTAATCGATTAGTTGTTGCAACCCTAATATATATATAGCGCACACTTGCCGCTGATGATGTCATGTTATCGATGGGAAAATGCATTTTTAGACAATGTGATTTGCCTGAGCGGCTAGGAGACACCAAGAGTAACAAGCGGTAGAAAATGGATTAGAAAGGACAGATTTAAAAAAATAATAATAATAATAATTTTGGGACTTCCCACGGGCCGGATTTTGGAGGCTGGCGGGCCATAGTTTGGGGACCCCTGTCTTAGAATGTCTTTTAGGGCAATTCCAATTTTGACCACAGCGTCAGTTGCTATTTAAAGTGGGGCTTTCCATCATTTTCAGCAGACTGCATTGCAAAATGATTAACCCACCCCTTTCCTCTCACGCGAGATCCACATATGAATCATTTCCCTACTGTATCTCTCAGTAGATTCCATATAAAAGTGCTATAAACTACAACATGGCTGACGGGGTGGAGACGCAGTCAAAAGTTGGTTGGCCTGAAGAGGAATGTGGCAATTTAGTCACTTAGTTGAAACGTGATTCTGAAGCGAGCATCACTGAGACCCTACCTCCAGCAGCCCCCAGGTAGATTGAGTTTGAGACCCCTGCTGTAAAGAATTATTTATACTAAATACTTCTCAGGTGTAAGCTTTGTGGCCTACTTTTCTGGATGCAATTTTATTTTGGGCCATCCTGTGTACACAGTTTATGGCACATACAGAGATATGGGAACATAATATGTCATGCCCTACTTCTGTGTACCTCTGTTGGAATCCTTTCTCTGGCCTCTGACTAGAAGCGTTGTGGAAAAGGCTGAACGGTCTACTATTATGTGAGTGAAAGAACAAAGCGATTGAAGAAGCTCTGTAACGTCTGCGTTAAAAACTCCAACATAACTGCCCTAACAAAGAGAGACCCGACATCGTCTGAACATATTGTCCTATCACTCAAACAAAATAAAAGGTCTTTCATATTGGAGACACACACAATCTCATAAGGAAGGCTCAGGTGGCAGTAATGGATACCCGCTCTGGGCCGTGGCAATGTTACCTGGTGCCACAGTTTTTGCCAGCTCCAATAGTCATCTGCCCATCTTGCTGATGCCTTTGCAACTCTGCAGATGGTAAACACAGATAGAAACCGAATGAGCAGACGGAAATCACCAAGTTATCATTAATCAGGAGATCGACTGGTAACTTTGGCATGCCGTAGATTATAAATCAACTAGTCAAACGTCTGCATCATTCAGAGTAAGTCTGTAATGCTAATATTTTCAAACCACCTTAAAAATACCCTGGACATACACTATTGCCAAAAGTATTCGGCCACCTGCCTTGACTCACATATGAACTTGAAGTGCCATCCCATTCCTAACCCATAGGGTTCAATATGATGTCGGTCCACCTTTTGCAGCTATTACAGCTTCAACTCTTCTGGGAAGGCTGTCCACAAGGTTGCGGAGTGTGTTTATAGGAATTTTGCACCATTCTTCCAAAAGCGCATTGGTGAGGTCACACACTGATGTTGGTCGAGAAGGCCTGGCTCTCAGTCTCCGTTCTAATTCATCCCAAAGGTGTTCTATTGGGTTCAGGTCAAGAGTCTGTTTACGTGGCCTACCACTTGAGAATGATACAAAAAAGCCGAGAACACCACTAAGCTATCTCTTTTCAGTGGGCGGATCGATACAAGTATCGACAGTAATTATGCTAAGTGTAATATCAGGCAATGGTCGACACAACAGTGATTATATCAATATTTTTATCATGACAGAATTGTTTTGGTAGTTTTTGTTATTGTTTACAAATTCAGGGAATGAGAGCCAATAGTAGTTTTTGCTTTTGTTTAATTATTTTGTACTATTTACTAAAATACATTTTGTATGTAATAAAATTAAAGTTATTGATAATTTATAAGAAAATAATTTAAATATGTTTTATATAATGTACAACATCACCATGCTGTATTTCTGTCGGATTATAATTGAGATCAAAAATGTAATCATTCAATGATCTTAAACATCTGAAGTATCAGTATCAGCATTGGCATGACTAATATTTCACATGCGACTACTTTGTATTGGATCGATACCCAAATCTGTAGTGACACCCAACATAATGTTAAGTATCCAACACAAAAATAAGTGTTTTTAGATTTGAACAGACTAGAATGAACCATTTCACAACAGAGTTACTAGCTATTAACAGTAAATGAACTGTGCTTGAAGTTCATCGAGAGAATGCCAAGAATGTGCGAAACAATAATCAGAGCAAAGGGTGGCTATTTTAAAGAAACTACAATATAAAACATGTTTTCCCTGAAGAGCAGGGAAACCTGCGAAACAGGCTTGTAGGGATTAATTAGCCTCTGTGTTTTTCCTGACTTAACGTATAAAACATGCTTTCAGTTATTTCACCTTTTTTTTTGTTAAGTACATAACTCCACATGTGTTCATTCATAGTTTTGATGTTATCAGTGACAATCTACAATGTAAATAGTAGAGATGTCCGATAATATCGGCAGTCCGATATTATCGGCCGATAAATGCTTTAAAATGTAATATCGGAAATTATCGGTATCGGTTTCAAAAAGTTTTTATTTCATTTTTTTAATTTTTTTATTTTTTTGTCCTGTCCAGCTTCTCAGGCAAATCATATAGTTGATGTAGATGCCCATATCAGCTGTTCGGATTGAGCCCGGTTTATAATTTCCTGTTATACAGTATGCCAGGCAGTCTTGCACGAAATGAGGACTGTTATTGTTTACTTTAT
This sequence comes from Nerophis lumbriciformis, assembly GCF_033978685.3. NCBI lineage: Eukaryota > Metazoa > Chordata > Actinopteri > Syngnathiformes > Syngnathidae > Nerophis > Nerophis lumbriciformis. Next base: position 16,513,179 of record NC_084578.2, on the reverse strand, counting down.
TACTCTAGTATACTCTGGACTGAAGGTGTGTGCCTTCATTGTTTTTGTAGCTGTTGTTTTGAGGCAAGTTTAAACAAAATAAAAAATAATGCACTTTGTGAAAGTCAAAGTATAGTAGTTCCCATAGTTGTAGTGGGTATCAGGATTATCTCAGGGAGAGCATGTCCCAAATTCCAAGCTGCTGTTTTGAGGCATGTTAAAAAAAATAATGCACTTTGTGACTTCAATAATAAATATGGCAGTGCCATGTTGGCATTTTTTTCCATAACTTGAGTTGATTTATTTTGGAAAACCTCGGTACATTGTTTAATGCATCCAGCGGGGCATCACAACAAAATTAGGCATAATAATGTGTTAATTCAACGACTGTATATATCGGTATTGTCACGACTTGGACTTTGGCGTGGTTTGTTTTCCCATGGTGCAAAATAATTGCACCGGACATGGCGTGAAGTAAAACACAATGATTTAATAATAGACTAAAAAAAGGAACAAACAAAAGGCGCTCACAGCGGAGGTACAAAACAGTGGCTTGAATAAACAAAAAACTTCCGTGGCAAGAAAAGAGCAGCATGAACTATGACCTGGACAGAGTAAGCAGCGTGTCAAGAGTGCAGAGCATGAATGTGATGTCGCCAGGCCGACCAACAGAAAATGACAGGCTTAAATAGTCATGTGGTGATTGAAAACAGGTGCGTGAGTTCAAATGAATCAGGTGCGTGAGTCGTGAGGACAGGTGAACTGATTGGTAGTCATGGAAACAAAACAGGGAGTGAAAAAACATAAACTGACAGAGTGCACAAACCAAACAGAACATAGCCAAACTAAACATGATCACCAGGTATCGGTTGATATCGGAATCGGTAAGTAAGAGTTGGACAATATCGGATATCGGCAAAAAAGCCCTTATCGGACATCTCTAATGTAAATAGTAATGAAAATAAAGAAAACGCATTGAATGAGAAGGTGTGTCCAAACTTTTGGCCTCTACTACATATACATATACATATATATATATATATATATATATATATATATATATATATATATATATATATATATATATATATATATATATATATATAAAAAATAATAATTTGTATTACTGTCTAAAACTAGACCGTCATTTTATTGCTGAGCCATAATGGAGTGAACTACCATGATGCATGTCTGCATAAATAGTCAGATTTTTTTTATATATATATATATATATATTTTTTTTAATTGTTTTAAAAAAATAAATATATATATATATATATATATATATATATATATATATATATATATATCATAAAGAAAAAAAAAGAATGGCCCAATTTTTCATGGAAATTATTTTTTTGGTGCGCCAAAAGCGGTCTACTGTAACGTGTGTCGACATCGGCTTAGGCGGGCACATTTTTTTTTCTTAGCAATGAGTAGAACGTGGGCTTGATGGTCGACACAGACTAGGCGGACATCAACGAGTTCCACTGTAGTTTATAAAACGTGATAACGTATGAATCGCAAATGAGAGCCGCAACAGCAGGACAGAAGGTCAAATCCTAACCCAGAAGTAATGCTGCATTGCAGTGTTGTTAAAAACCTGCAGTGGTTGTCGCAGTTCCACAGCTTGCTTTCCACCAGCGAATATTGCCCGATTTTAACAATAGAAGTGGTATTTAATGTTGGTTGTAACATTGAACTATAATCACGTCATATTGCACTGCCACCATCTGCTTTCTCGCTATGCCACAAATTCCACCTTCAAGTGACTCCTCAGTTTCCCCCCTTGTTCGTATAACTGCAAAGCGGAAGGTCGTACTATCAACAAGGTCACACAGCAGCGGGGTAGAAAGATGAATTGTCTCCGGGGAGGAACATGCAGGGAGGGCTACGAACGTTAATTAAACGAGATGAAATGTATGCTGCTATGGCTCAGTGCTGTGCAAATGTCGTTTTTTTTTTTATGATGGGGGGGAATCCTGCATGAGCATATTTTAAAAATGCAGATGTTATTAAAGCAATCATTTTAATTGTAAACAGTAAAAATTATTTCTTAACCTATTTGGGTTGTGTTTCACATTTTTTAGTTTTTTTTAGATGAGAACATTTCAGTCATGCTTTAGTGTGAAACTTTGACAAGACAAGTCTCAAGGTTACCCATCCTCTCCAGTGTTGCCATGGTTACAGCAGTATTACTTTAAGGTGGATACAATAAAACACACACGTTGTCCAAATTGCAACCAAAGCAGCCCGGAATGTCTTTCACTAGCAGTCCTAAAATTGAGTTGTTCCCTTTGTATAGAGACCATGGCCATGTTTTGTATTGACCTCACTGTTTTTGTATGAAGGACATCTGCATTGATCCATTAAAGTGGTCATATGTTGATTTGAATCCATATTTAAAACGTTTTTGTGGTCTCGATAATATGTATTGGAAATTCTTTGGTACATTAAACATATGTTTCTTATTGCAAGTTTTTCCTTAAATAAAATAGTGAACGTACTAGACAACTTATCTTTTATTAGTAAGCAAGCAAACAAAGGCTCTTAATTTAGCTGCTGATGTATGCAGTAACATATTGTGTCATTTTCCATTCTATTATTTTGTCAAAATTATTAAGGACAAGTGGTAGAAAATGAGTTCATTACTGTTAATATCGGCTTACTTTCTCTTTTAACATGTTCTATCTACACTTCTGTTAAAATGTAATAATCACTTATTCTTCTGTTGTTTGGATACTTTACATTAGTTTTGGATGATACCACAAATTTGGGTATCGATCCGATACCAAGTAGTTACAGTATCATACATTGGTCATATTCAAAGTCCTCATGTGTCCAGGGACATATTCCCTGAGTTTATACCGTATTTTTCGGAGTATAAGTCGCACCGGAGTATAAGTCGCACCTGCCGAAAATGCATAATAAAGAAGGAAAAAAACATATATAAATCGCACTGGAGCCCGGCCAAACTATGAAAAAAACTGCGACTTATAGTCCGAAAAATACGGTAAAAATAATATGAAAAAAAAAAAATAATAAAAATAAGTTTTTGTGATGCCAAAAAATATCGACTTAATTATAGTAGTATCGACTAAATACGCTCCTGTACTTGGTATCATTACAGTAGTCAGGTGTAGATCCACCAATGGCATTTGTGTACATTTGGACGCCGGTGAGTTACTGTTTAGCTATTCCTAGTCCTGCAGGGATGATACTTGTAAGAAACTTACTTTATTTGTCGCCATGGAGACAAAGATTAATGATTTAGAAGTAGCTAAAACACTGGCTGGACTTTAGCCGCTAGCTAGCTAGCCTTGTCTTAAAGGGGAACATTATTACAATTTCAGAAGGGTTAAAACCATTAAAAATCAGTTCCAAGTGGCTTATTTTATTTTTCAAAGTTTTTTTCAAAATTTTACCCATCACGCAATATCCTTAAAAAAAAGCTTCAAAGTGCCTGATTTTAACCATCGTTATATACACCCGTCCATTTTCCTGTGACGTCACATAGTGATGCCAATACAAACAAACCTGGCGGATAGAACAGCAAGGTATAGCGACATTAGCTCGGATTCAGACTCGGATTTCAGCGGCTTAAGCGATTCAACAGATTATGCATGTATTGAAACGGATGGTTGTAGTGTGGAGGCAGGTAGCGAAAACTAAATTGAAGAAGAAACTGAAGCTATTGAGCCATATCGGTTTGAACCGTATGCAAGCGAAACCGACGAAAATGACACGACATTCAGCGACACGGGAGAAAGCGAGGACGAATTCGGCGATCGCCTTCTAACCAACGATTGGTATGTGTTTGTTTGGCATTAAAGGAAACTAACAACTATGAACTAGGTTTACAGCATATGAAATACATTTGGCAACAACATGCACTTTGAGGGTGCAGACAGCCCAATTTTCATCAATTAATATATTCTGTAGACATACTCTCATCCGCTCTCTTTTCCTGGGGGTCTGGCGGCAGATTTCTTTGACTTTATCGTTGGAAATGCATCTGCTTTGAGTGTCGCAGGATATCCACACATTCTTGCCATCTCTGTCGAAGCATAGCTTTCGTCGGTAAAGTGTGCGGAACAAACGTCCAATTTCTTGCCACTTTCGCATCTTTGGGCCACTGGTGCAACTTGAATACGTCCCTGTTCGTGTTGTTACACCCTCCGACAACACACCGACGAGGCATGATGTCTCCAAGGTACGGAAAACAGTCGAAAAAACGGAAAATAACAGAGCTGATTTGACTGGCGGATTGCTTCCCGATGTGACGTCACGTTGTGACGTCATCGCTCCGAGGGCGAATAATAGAAAGGCGTTTAAATCGCCAAAATTCACCCATTTAGAGTTCGGAAATCGGTTAAAAAATATATAGTCTTTTTTCTGCAACATCAAGGTATATATTGACGCTTACATAGGTCTGGTGATAATGTTCCCCTTTAAAGCACCTCTTCCTGAGGGCGTTTCAGTGTCATAACTTCACCTTTATCGTTAGTTTTTAAGCCAAAATGTGTCCGTTCACCCTTTTCTGTCTATACACTGTGTCTGCTTGTAAGTACTCCGTGATTGTGCGCTGCCGAACATGCTCCTCTGCTCTTAAACCAGCAATGACACAACGTGACGGGGGTGGGGTTGGGGGGGTGCGGGACCAGTACTTTTCAGAGGTGGTATAGCACCGAATACGATTCATTAGTATTGCGGTACTATACTAATACCGGTATACCGTACAGCCCTAATAGGTAACATGGCTACCTATACCTGGTTTGTACTGACGTCACTAATTTTCAGGAATGGCGTTCACATTGAACCATTAAGGGAGAAAAAATACATAAAGATTCCGTCTGGCACATCATCAATAATTGTATCGCCCCGCGGTGTGTGTTTTTAAGAGAGTTACCCTAACCTCCACAAATGTGTTCCACTCACTGACTTAACACGGAGTATCCCATTGTGTGTTCAACACCAACAATCAAAACACTGCTGTTCAATTACCGTCTAAACATCCCAAAAGCCACCCCCTAATGAACCCGTTCTCTCCCAGGCTGACATGGAGAGGGGGCCACACCCAGCAGTGGCTTTGATGCAGGCCTTGTGAAACTGGAGGAAACTCCCCAAGTCATTCCTATTTTGACACACTCTCCATTTAGAACAGAAGCAAGGCTTCTGTTGCGCACGAGGACTGTAACTATTGGAGCGATTGGAGAATGTTGAACAGACGAGGCCATTTAGAACGCTGGTTTTGTCTCTTGGCACATTCACAATGGTTAAACTCTTCCACTGTTTTCCAATTGAATGCGCTTTAAATAGAAGGCCCATTAAAAAGGCTGTTAACATTTGTAATATCATACATGTATTTAAGTCATTTCTTGGGTTTTTTTCATTGCAAACAATCGCAAAACATAGATATAATTGACATAGAGTAGAGACGATAAATGCTTTAAAATGTAATATCGGAAATTATCGGTATCGGTTTGGTACGGAGTGGTACACGGCCGTAGGAAGAAGTACAGAGCGCCAATAAACCTTAAAAGCACTGCCCTTGCGTGCCGGCCCAATCACATAATATCTACGACTCTTAACACACACACAAGTGAATGCAACATACTTGGTCAACAGCCATACAGGTCACACTGAGGGTGGCCGTATACACAACTTTAACACTGTTACAAAAATGCGCCACACCGTGAACCCACACCAAACAAGAATGACAAACACATTTCGGGAGAACATCCGCACCGTAACACAGCATAAACACAACAGAACAAATAGCCAGAACCCCTTGCAGCACTAACTCTTCCGGGACGCTACAATATACACCCCCTGCTACCCCATACCAAAACCCCGCCCGCCCACCTTAACCTCCTCATGCTCTCTCAGGGAGAGCATGTCCCAAATCCCAAGCTGCTGTTTTGAGGCATGTTAAAAAAATATATATGTGTATATTGTAGCATCCCGGAAGAGTTAGTGCTGCAAGGGGTTCTGGGTATTTGTTCTGTTGTGTTTATGTTGTTTTATGGTGCGGATGTTCTCCCGAAATGTGTTTGTCATTCTTGTTTGGTGTGGGTTCACAGTGTGGCGCATATTTGTAACAGTGTTAAAGTTGTTTATACGGCCACTCTCAGTGTGACTTGTATGGCTGTTGACCAAGTATGAAAGGCATTCACTTGTGTGTGTGATAAGCCGTAGGTATTATGTGATTGGGCCGGCACACAAAGGCAATGCCTTTAAGGTTTATTGCCGCTCTGTACTTCTCTCTATGTCCATGTACCACTCCGTACAGCGGTGTTTTAAAAAGTCATACATTTTACTTTTTGAAACCGATACCGATAATATCCGATATTACATTCTAAAGCATTTATCGGCCGATATTATCGGCAGCCCGATATTATCGGACATCTCTAATTATAATGTCAACAAATGTGGCTTATGTGTAAATGTGGAATGAATGAACGATGGTTCCCAGTTCTCTGTTGTTTGAGTCTCTAATTAAAGTACATTTATGAAGGAGTAATTCCGTTTCTAATTGAATTACTTTTTTGGTAGAGTAACTATATGTCTAATAGCCTTTTAAAAACCCAACACTAAACCCAGCGGACGTTCATGACAATTCTGAGGGCCCATGACTTGATTTTACGACCTTGGAGCTGCTTATGCATAAACCGGTCCTTTTTTGGCCTGGGTGTTGATGATGAATGTTGTTGATACAGCAATATTTACAGTATGTTCTAACATCTTCCCTCTCCTCCAGTCACTTTTCATGAGTGTTAATGTACGAACACATGGAGACACAAGCTGCTTCTGCACGCCAGTAAAGCCCAACGTGATGGTGCACACTGACTGTGTGAATATGTAGATCGCAACTCAGTGCAAAGTTCATATACTCCAACTGTCAAATCAAATCATAGTAGGTTGTCCCAAAACCAATATTTTTACCAAAATGTATTCTGATACTTAAAAATGAAGGGCACCACAAAAAAAATCTGATGGTCCATTGAACACGTTTCTTATTGCCAATTTGGCTGCTGACGTATGTAGGAACATGTTGGGTCGTTTCCCATTGTAATACCGTGTCAAAATTATGACAAGTGGTTGAAAATAGATGGATGGATTAATAATCTGTTAATAGCTGCTTACTTTCTGTTTAAACATGTTCTTTCTACACTTATGTTAAAATGTATTGTAATTGTTTGGGTACTTAACATTAGTTTTGGGTCATAGTACAAATGTGGGTACCGATCCAATACCAAGTAATTACATTGGTCATACATTGGTCATATTTAAAGCTATCCTGTGTAGAGGAAGTATTTCCTGAATTTATAAACAATAAAAAAGACAAGATGTTGTGATAATAAAAAATATTAGCTCTAGTACTTACAGTCAATATTTGTATAGATTCACCCATTTGTTTACATTCGGGAGTGCTAACTTTCTGTTAGCTGTTTTTTATTTATTTTATTTATTTAGTTTTTTTAGTTAGCTATTTTTCATTAGTACCGCGGTACTTTATTATTACTATATGTGTGTGTGTGTGTATATACAGTATATGTGTATGTGTTAATATATATGTGTATATATATATATATATATATATATGTATGCATGTGTATATACTGTATGTATGTGTGTATATATATATATATATATATATATATATATATATATATATATATATATATACATGTGTATATACTGTATGTATACATGTGTATATTCTGTATGTATACATGTGTATATACTGTATGTATACATGTGTAAATACTGTATGTGTATATATATTTATGTATCTGTATAAGTATGTATATATGTGTATGTATTAGAGATGCGCGGATAGGCAATTTATTTCATCCGCAACCGCGGCAGAAAGTCGTCAACCATCCGCCATCCACCCGATGTAACGTTTGATCAGAACTGCATCCGCCCGCCATCCGCCCGTTGTTATATATCTAATATTAATAAAAAAAAAAAAAAAAGGGTGAAAACTACGCGAATTGCACCTTGTGCAGACAAGATTTTTCGATCGGACACGGAGGAATTAGCGATGTAAAAGACCACGTTGGGACAAAAAAACACAAGTCTAATGCCGTTGCTAGCGATACAAGTGGAAAACTTTCAACGTTTTTCGTCGCCCAAACAGATTCTTTGGATGTGATAAATGCCGAAGTTTTATTTACGGAGGCAATAATTGAGCATGGACTTCCAATCGCACTGGCTGATCACATGGGACAGTTAATAATGTAATGCAACCTTTAAAAATCATTACGCGGTGATTGCGATCCCAAAAATAAACTTTTCTTGCATGATAATGTCCAGAAAAATTCGCTTTATATTACTATAGAGTCCTTTTAACGAATGAGTTTGATGGTTTATCACAAACCTTAAATGAAAGAAGTCCTTTGTTCTCCTGCAGCATGGCCTTGCTTTGTGTTTGGTGCGCCATCCTGTCGGCTGTATTTCACAGCACGACATACTGTTAAAAGTGTTTATACTATTTATACTTTCAATTAACAAATTGAAGTCTTGTGAAAGGTTGACAGGATAACTGGCATTAACTGTCAAAATAATTTCAAACTATTGAAGTTAGCTTACAGAATAAACATGTCAATCAACCCATATGATTTTTGCTGTAATATTTTTGTTTTGAAAAGTCACTGTGACTGATAGAAAAGTGATGGTTTTAGCAACATTTTAACCTGTCTGAATGCTAATAATCATTTTGCGAGCAAGCAGGTAAGCTGCGCGGGCGGAGCGCGCGGAGTGACCCATGTTACGAGCCCCCGGCCACGGGGGTGGCGGGCAGGTAAGCTGCTTACCTGCTGCGCGTGACGCCGGCCGCGGCGAAAGCGGACGAGGCGGGGTGTCGGTGCGGTGGGCGCGGTAGTGACCCTGGACGTGCGTCGGGCCCTTCTCGCGGATCGCCTCAGCTACGGCTCCCGGTGGGGCCCTCTCGGGGGTCCCGGACCCCGGCGAGGCGTCCCTTCTCCGCTCCGTAAAAGTGTCCATCTCTTTTTTTTTTTTTCTTCTGTTGTGGCATATGCTGCAGGTGCCTGCTCGTTTTTCGTATGTGGGTAACAACATTTAACTAAGTATATATATTTCCCAATTGGTTTAACTGCCACCCGCAAAAAAAAAAAAAAAAAAAAAAATCTAATTAATCCGCCCGACCCGACCCGCGAGCAGATAAAATCTTATTTTTTTAAATTTCATCCGCCCGATCCGCGGACTCCGCGGTTGTGTCCGCAAACCGCGCATCTCTAGTATGTATGTATATATATGTATGTGTATATGTATATGTACAGTATGTATATGTACTGTATATGTATATGTGTATATGTATATACATATATATGTGTATATGTATTTATGTATGTATATGTATATACTGTATATGTATATATATGTATGTATGTATGAATATGCGAAATTTATGGTATATATGGTGAATTTATATATATAATATGTATGTATGAATATACGAAATATATGTTATATATAGTGATATGTGTATATATATACATGTGTATATACTGTATGTATATGTGTGTATATATATTTATATGTTTATATTTATGTGTATATATATTTATACATCTGTATATGTATGTATGTATGTGTATATGTGTATACATATATATGTGTATATGTATATATATGTGTATATGTATGTATACGTGTATATGTATGTATGTATGTATGTGCGAAATATGTTATATATGGTGAATATATATATATATATATATATATATATATATATATAAAACATATATAAAACATATAAATACATACATATATACATATAAATACACATATATACATATATACATATACTACATATACATATTACACATACACATATACTTTATATACACACATACACATACATATATATGTGTGTGTTAAGGTTTCTGAAAAAAAGGGTGTAATATATATATATATACAGTATGTGTATGTGAATATGTACATATATATATATATATATATATATATATATATATATATATATATATATTTATATATATATATATATATATATATATATTTATATATATATATATGTATATATATATGTGTGTGTATATATATGTATATACGTATGTATGTATATGCGAAATATATGGTACTTACATTGATTTTGTAAAACCCTTCAATGGCATGTTACACCCTTTTTTTTTTCAGAAACCTTAACATATTAGACACAGAAGCTCCTAAATCTGTGAGTAATTGTGTGTGTGTGTGTGTGTGCGTGAGTGCGTGTGCGTGTGTGTGTGTGTCTGTGTACAGGATGTGACAAAGCGTTTTTTTTCATTGTCAGCATTTCCCATTGTGAATTTGTGCTGGTTTAATTCCCAAGTGTTGCATATCCCCTTGTGGCTCTGACCAGCTCCACCCTGTCAAGTCGAGAAAAAGTGAACTTTTGCAAAATATAAAACACTTTGTGTGCTTTTTATAGTCGATATTGCCACCTCCTCAAATCAATGGGATTATTATGACTTTTTTTCACTGTTTCAAAAACAGTCCCACTGTCTAATTGACCACATCCTTACATCCTCAGCTTGAATAAGGTGTATTATCTGCTGAATTGTGAAATGACAAACCAGAGCACTGGTATTACAGCAAAGCAGCAGTGCTGCCCTCTGCTGGACAAAAGCAAGTATAACAAAAACACTGCAGGGCATTTAGTCTGTACCATAAAGAATAATTGTTATTGAATTCAGTCTGCGCCAACACACACACACACACATGTGCCCCCATAGACACACGCAATCAATAACTAAAGAATCACAAGCGCTTTTAATAGAGCGTGTTGTTAATTAAAATAGTGTCCCAGGGTCTGTGTGCTGAAATCTAGGTCAGCGTCAGAGGCATTGTTTAATGGCTTATTGGGACCCTTGTTAGCGGGTTTGTGTGCATCCAGTGGTTACTGAGCCATTGGCCTAATTTGTTGCTGGAGTGCCCGGGAGTGGAGTTTTGTGGTCATGCATCTCTATCACGCACAGGCTGACACTCTCTCGTGCACCCCCCCTAATCACACTCACTTCATATCCCCTCTTCAGTTCCATGTGTGTAATAGCTTTTTAGTCCTTTCTTGTTTCCTTATCACCTCTGTCAGATTAAATGCAGCCCCCTCTCACTCTCACCTGCTGTACCTGGCAGAAATAAATAAATACATAAAAAAGCTTCAAGAAGGTCAGCACTGAGCAGACACTTTCAGGCCCCACATAAATCAACATGTTATCTCTCAAAAGCTCTTTCTCTTCTGTCTCCACTCGCGTCTCATGCGGTCTCGTCACAGAATGCAGCTAACTTGGAAATTATTTATCTCGTACTTGATGTAGGGCTGGGCGATATGGCCTTTTATTAATATCTCGATATTTTTAGGCCGTGTCACGATACATGATATATATCTCGATATTTTGCCTTAGCCTTGAATGAACACTTGATGCATATACCGTATTTTTCGGAGTATAAGTCGCATCGGAGTATAAGTCGCACCTGCCGAAAATGCATAATAAAGAAGAAAAAAAACATATATAAATCGCACTGGAGCCCGGCCAAACTATGAAAAAAAACTGCGACTTATAGTCCGAAAAATACGGTAATCACAGCAGTATGATGATTCTGTGTCTACATTAAAACATTCTTCTTCATACTGCATTAATGTATGCTCATTTTAAACTTTCATGCAGAGAGGGAAATCACAACTAAGTCAATTTAGCAAAACTGTATTTATTAAACAGTTATTAAAGGGGAACATTATCACAATTTCAGAATGGTTAAAACCATTAAAAATCAGTTCCCAGTGGCTTACTATATTTTTCGAAGTTTTTTTCAAAATTTTACCCATCACGCAATATCCCTAAAAAAAAGCTTCAAAGTGCCTGATTTTAACCATCGTTATAAACACCCGTCCATTTTCCTGTGACGTCACATAGTGAAGCCAACACAAACAAACATGGCGGAAAGAACAGCAAGCTATAGCGACATTAGCTCGGATTCAGACTCATTTCAGCGGCTTAAGCGATTCAACGGCTTTGTACCGAGGATGTCGTTGTGGCTTGTGCAGCCCTTTGAGACACTTGTGATTTAGGGCTATATAAATAAAGATTGATTGATTGATTGAACAGATTACGAATGTATTGAAACGAATGGTTGTAGTGTGGAGGCAGGTAGCGAAAACGAAATTGAAGAAGAAACTGAAGCTATTGAGCCATATCGGTTTGAACCGTATGCAAGCGAAACCGACGAAAACGACACGACAGCCAGCGACACGGGAGAAAGCAAGGACGAATTCGGCGATCGCCTTCTAACCAACGATTGGTATGTGTTTGTTTGGCATTAAAGGAAACTAACAACTATGAACTAGGTTTACAGCATATGAAATACATTTGGCAACAAGATGCACTTTGAGAGTGCAGACAGCCCAATTTTCATCAATTAATATATTCTGTAGACATACCCTCATCCGCGCTCTTTTCCTGAAAGCTGATCTGTCCAGTTTTGGAGTTGATGTCAGCAGGCCAGGGAAGCTAGGGTCGATAGGGGGTTTAGCTCGCTCGTTTGCGGGAACAAACTGCCGCCGTTGCTTGCCGTGCTACCGAGGTTCTTTGTCCCTGAATTGCTCACACACTCCGGCAGATTCAATGGGGGTCTGGCGGCGGCAGATTTCTCTGACTTTATCGTTGGAAATGCATCTGCTTTGAGTGCCGCAGGATATCCACACATTCTTGCCATCTCTGTCGTAGCATAGCTTTCGTCGGTAAAGTGTGCGGAACAAACGTCCAATTTCTTGCCACTTTCGCATCTTTGGGCCACTGGTGCAACTTGAATCCGTCCCTGTTCGTGTTGTTACACCCTCCGACAACACACCGACGAGGCATGATGTCTCCAAGGTACAGAAAACAGTCGAAAAAACGGAAAATAACAGAGCTGATTTGACTCGGTGTTTGAGAAAATGGCGGATTGCTTCCCGATGTGACGCCATGTTGTGACGTCATCGCTCCGAGAGCGAATATTAGAAAGGCGTTTAATTCGCCAAAATTCACCCATTTAGAGTTCGGAAATCGGTTAAAAAAATATATGGTCTTTTTTCTGCAACATCAAGGTATATATTGACGCTTACATAGGTCTGGTGATAATGTTCCCCTTTAAGCAGTGGCACAAACATTCATGTCATTTCCAAAACAGAAAGTGCAATATAGTCAGAGACATTTTAAAACAAGCTATGAGTGCACTTTTGTGCATGATGTCACTACAATAGTTTAAAACAAATAAAGTGGACTTTTGTGCATGATGTCACTAAGATGACATATCAAAACAACACTAAATTAGAGTGCACTTTTTGTACAGAACGCCATTTCCTGCGTGGGACGCGGTCTTTCTGGCCTCACTTCCTCTCCGAACTCAGTTTGTAAACGATCGATGAGTCCATACAAAGCTAAGAGTCGGAGATTCAAGAAATACACGGCGCACTTACCCGGGTAAAAAAAATATCCAAGGAGTGGAACCTTAAACGATGGTTTAGTGTGGCTGACACGATGCTTAGGCTAAATAATTATTTGTTTAACGGATTATTGATATTTTTCATTTTCGAAACTAATGCAATGCATATGTTGTTGGTTTTTTCTATTTTATTAGCTTCAACATTTTAACTATTTGTCATTAAATTACTTATTTGTTTTTTTTTGTAATATTGTTTTTAGAATGTTCCGTGAGCGGATAAAAAAAAATACCTGCGGGCCGCAGCAGCAGTTTAGACATCCGGCAGTAGATTAAAAAGTCAACCTTTGCTGTTATTGTGCTATTTAGAAAATTAAATTCCACTTTCGTGCACATGCAATCTCTAATATATACAATTAATTAACTAAATACAGGATCACACCTACAGTTAAATAACTAAAAACATGATTTCTCAGAAAAGTATTATATATGTCCATTTAAAGTGCGTACTGCTCTAAATTTTCCAAAATCTTCACCATTCCACTCGTTGCTTTTTTTTCTCCACCAGTATTGCATTCAAATTGTGAATTACTCCAACTCTCCTCATGTGGAAAAAAATAACACAAACCACTGAGTCTATTTTTAGGCTTTTGGGACCAACAGATGGGTTCTCTACCGCAGCCTTGGGTTCTTTGCCTGTGAGTGTTTTAAGAAGCGTGTTTTTATCAATGGGTATGTTTTTGAGTCAAGCCCTAAGAATAGGCCATCTGGAGTTGAAATGTTATTTTCAGTCCTAAGTCCCTGCTGTTTTAAAACCTCAGTACGCTGCATTTGAGCAGCCCCTCGCTCCCTCTGCCTGTTCAGCGAATTGAAGAAGTGTCGAGGAGGTGACATCTCTGCTGTGTGTGCTGTACTGTGAGCTCACATATATTCTATTTTATTCTATGTCTATTTTCTATTTGCACATTTAAGTAGTCAGGAAGAGAGGTTAAGCATTTTTATTTGTTTGAGAAACCAAATATTTCCACTGCAGCCTTAGTGGTGGGACTCGACCAGCCATAGTTGTGGCTTTTACAGAGCAGGAGGAGTGGATTTATGTCACTTTTATTCCAGTAAACACATGCAAAAAGTCTGGAGTTTCTGCCTGTAGAAATGTTTTGATTCCTAATAACTGAACATTTTAAAGAAAGTGTTAGTAAAAAGGATGTTATGCCTGTAGTCATACAGTATGTTCGCTTTATATCGGGAATATATGTTAAGTTCAAGTTTGGACCCCGGGATGCAGAGCAGGAGGAGTGGATTTATGTCACTTTTATTCCAGTAAACACATGCAAAAAGTCTGGAGTTTCTGCCTGTAGAAATGTTTTGATTCCTAATAACTAATAAATAAAGTGTTAGTAAAAATGATGTTATGCCTGTAATCATACAGTATGTTCGCTTTATATTCAGGGAATATATGTTAAGTTCAAGTTTGGACCCCGGGATGCAGAGAAGACGTGTTGCAGCAGTCAAATAAAGTATTGTAACGACAGCTAGGAAGCATCTACGAAAAAATACCTCATATAGGGTGCCCGCAACAAGTAAAAACACGACTGAGAGCACAACTGGTGGCACACAAACAAAGAAATGAACGTAAGCAATGCCAGAAGGTACTTGGGGTTTCCACTTAATATAATTGATCGTGGCAAAATAAAAGCCGTCACACCTTTTAAAAAAAATAAAAAATAATGTGAAAACTAGAGATGTCCGATAATGGCTTTTTTGGATTCCGATATCAACCAATATATACAGTCGTGGAATTAACACATTATTATGGCTTATTTTGTTGTGATGCCCCGCTGGATGCAATAAACAATGTAACAAGGTTTTCCAAAGTAAATCAACTCCATTTATGGAAAAGAAAATGCCAACATGGCACTGCCATATTTATTATTGAAGTCACTAAGTGCATTATTTTTTTTAACATGCCTCAAAACAGCAGCTTGAAATTTGGGACATGCTCTCCCTGAGAGAGCATGAGGAGGTTGAGGTAGGCGGGATTGGGAGGGGCGGGGTTTTTTGGGGGTAGCGGGGGGTGTATATTGTAGCGTCCCGGAAGAGTTAGTGCTGCAAGGGGTTCTGGGTATTTGTTCTGTTGTGTTTATGTTGTGTTACGGTGCGGATGTTCTCCCGACATGTGTTTGTCATTCTTGTTTGGTGTGGGTTCACAGTGTGGCACATATTTGTAACAGTGTTAAAGTTGTTTATACGGCCGCCCTCAGTGTGATGGCTGTTGACCAAGTATGCTTGCATTCACTTGTGTGTGTGAAAAGCCGTAGATATTATGTGTCTGGGCCGGCACACAAAGGCAGTGCCTTTAAGGTTTATTGGCGCTCTGTACTTCTCCCTACGTCCGTGTACACAGAGACGTTTTAAAAAGTCATAAATTTTACTTTTTGAAACCGATACTGATAATTTTGAAACAGATACCGATAATTTCCGATATTACATTTTAAAGCATTTATCGGTCGATAATATCGGCAGTTCGATATTATCGGACATCTCTAGTGAAAACAAATTAAAGTAGTATAATGAATTGAATGGATATAGCGTAATACAAGGGTGCATAGGCGCCGATCTACATTTATGCCAGTGGGTGAGCTGTGTGTGTGTATTGGTGTTGTCCCGATACCAATATTTTGGTACCGGTACCTTTCGGTACTTTTCTAAGTAAAGGTGACCACAAAAAATGTCATTATTGGCTTCATTTTAACAAAAAAAATCTTAGGGTACATATACATATGTTTATTATTGCAATTTAGTCCTTAATTAAAATAGTGAACATACAAGACAATTTGTCTTTTAGTAATAAGTAAACAAACAAAGGCTCCTAATTTAGCTGCTGATGTATGCAGTAACATATTGTGTCATTTATCATTCTATTATTTGGTCAACATTATGAGGGACAAACTGTAAAAATGTATTATTAATCTACCTGTTCATTTACTGTTAATATATGGTTATTTTCTGTTTCAACATGTTCTGTCTACACTTCTGTTAAAATGTAATAATCACGTATTCTTCTGTTGTTTGATACTTTACATTAGTTTTGAATGATACCACGCATTTGGGTATCAATCCGATACCAAGTAGTTACAGGATCATACATTGGTCATATTCAAAGTCCTCATGTGTCCAGGGACATATTTCCTAAGTTTATAAACATTTTTAAAAAACGAAAACAAGATTTTGTGATGTTAAAAAATATTGATGTAATCATAGTAGTATCGACTAGATACGCTATTTTATGTGGTATCATTACAGTGGATGTTAGGTGTAGATCCACCAATGGCGTTTGTTTATATTGTAGCGTCCCGGAAGAGTTGGTGCTGCAGGGAATTCTGAGAATTTGTTCTGTAGTGTTTATGTTGTGTTACGGTCTTCCAAAATGTGGTTGTCGTTGTCGTTTAGTGTGGTTTTACTATATGGAACATGTTTATGACTTAGTGTGACATGTATGGCTGTTGAGTAAGTATGCCCTTCATTCGCAGATGTGCAGTGTGTTCAAAGTCAAGATGATTGTGTCATTAGATCATTATCGGGCACATCTGTGAAATCTTGGTTAGGCTTTGTTATTTATAGTCTATATGATTTGTAGCTTGTTTATTATGTAAAACGAACTAAACTCGCCACAAAATGAACAACAATAAAAAAATAAAAAATAAATATTATTTCAAAGATTGAAAGTTGCCATCGATCCCACGTGTGTGTTTGGCGCCTATGCAAGGGTGTCAAACTTTTTTTTCATTGAGCAGGGTTTCCCCTTAATGTAACTAATCGTGGCAAATAGCCACACCTTAAAAATACATATATTTCCCCAAAGTCCCCAAAGTTACGTACGTGACATGCACATAGCGGCACGCACGTACGGGCAAGCGATCAAATGTTTGGAAGCCGCAGCTGCATGCGTACTCACGGTACCGCGTCTGCGCATCCAACTCAAAGTCCTCCTGGTAAGAGTCTCTGTTGTCCCAGTTCTCCACAGGCCAATGGTAAAGCTTGACTGTCATCATTCGGGAATGTAAACAATGAAACACCGGCTGTGTTTGTGTTGCTGCAGTCGGCCGCAATACACCGCTTCCCACCTACAGCTTTCTTCTTTGCTGTCTCCATTGTTCATTGAACAAATTGCAAAAGATTCACCAACACAGATGTCCGGAATACTGTGGAATTTTGCGATAAAAACAGACGTCTTAATAGCTGGCCACCATGCTGTCCCAAAATGTCCTCTACAATCCGTGACGTCACGCGCAGGCGTCATCATACTGAGACGTTTTCAGCAGGATTTTTCGCGCAGAATTTAAAATTGCACTTTAGTAAGCTAAAGCATGTGTTGCAATGTTAAGATTTCATCATTGATATATAAACTATCAGACTGCGTGGTCGGTTGTAGTGGGTTTCAGTAGGCCTTTAAAGCGTAAATGGCGAATGCACTAATATGGCGTTTCCTCGATGTGAAGATGTGATAAGTACGAACTAGATAATACAGTATTATCTGCTCTTAGATGCTACCTGGTGCTTGCTTGAGCACACTGCAGCTAGTCTTGAATACATTAACCGACCCTCACTCCTTAATGCTTCAGTCACATGCAGGATTCTCACAGGAATGAGGCAAAAACAAATCCAGACATACTGTAGAAGGAGAGTTGTTGTCTCGCTTGAGGAAAACAAGTTAATCAAATATTCTATATCACCCAAAAATCTTACTTCCCTGGACTTTTCTACTCTTTTCACTTCACTCCCACATCTCCATCTCTTATTAGAGACTCTCTCCTCAGGCAGTTATCCCTTCAGCTGTGCCTCTCTCCCCTGCTGCTGCACTTTATGCACGCTAGATGTGTCTTTTTCTAGGGCGTCTTAGCAGCACCCTGCTGGAGACGTAGATTTATTTTTAGACACAACTCTCTCAGATTGATTCTTATGTTATATTTCTTGTTTTTTTTCCCCACTCCCTGACCGTTGGTAGGTGTCACGACTTTTCATTATACAGTGCAGTCGTAGACATTTACTGGGTGACCTTTATTTCCCTGTGACAACGTAAATTAATGAAATGAATTATTTAAGTCACACTGGGTCAGGCCATCCTGTTTTACAGTACTGCTGCATGAATAGAATATATTACAGTGGTATCCAGGGGTGCCTTTCCTTGGTTGCCTTGGTCCAATGCAGATTTTTAGTACTGCCATGTGTTTATTTTGAAGCTTACTTTGCAGTTATTATGTACTCGTTTTAATTCTGTGTAACCAGACAGTAATTACTAGGGATGTCCGATAATGGCTTTTTGCCGATACCCGATATTCCGATATTGTCCAACTCTTTAATTACCGATACCGATATCAACCGATACCGATATCATCCGATATATGCAGTCGTGGAATTAACACATTATTATGCCTAATTTGGAGAAGATAAGGTACTTTTTAAAATAATAAAATAAGATAAATAAATTAAAAACCTTTTCTTGAATAAAAAAGAAAGTAAAACAATATAAAAACAGTTACATAGAAACTAGTAATTAATGAAAATTAGTAAAATTATCTGTTAAAGGTTAGTACTATTAGTGGACCAACAGCACGCACAATCATGTGTGCTTACGGACTGTATCCCTTGCAGACTGTATTGATATATATTAAAATATAATGTAGGAACCAGAATATTAATAACAGAAAGAAGTGTGTATCTTGTGTTTTTTATATTGATTTAATAATATCAAAAAATAAATTAAAAAAACGATACTGATAATTAAAAAAAACGATACCGATAATTTCCGATATTACATTTTAACACATTTATCGGCCGATAATATCGGCAGGCCGATATTATCGAACATCTCTAGTAATTACCGTATTTTCTGGACTATATTCTTTGATTTTATCGTTGGAATGCATCTGCTTTGAGTGTCGCAGGATATCCACACATTCTTGCTATCTCTGTCGTAGCATAGCTTTCGTCGGTAAAATGTGCGGAACAAACGTCCAAATTCTTGCCACTTTCGCATTTTTGGGCCACTGGTGCAACTTGAATCCGTCCCTGTTCGTGTTGTTACACCCTCCGACAACACACCGACGAGGCATGATGTCTCCAAGGTACGGAAAACAGTCGAAAAAACGGAAAATAACCGAGCTGATTTGACTCGGTGTTTGTAATGTGTTTGAGAAAATGGCGGATTGCTTCCCGATGTGACGTCACGTTGTGACGTCATCGCTCCGAGAGAAAATAATAGAAAGGCGTCTAATTCGCCAAAATTCACCCATTTAGAGTTCGGAAATCAGTTAAAAAAATATGTGGTCTTTTTTCTGCAACATCAAGGTATATATTGACGCTTACATAGGTCTGGTGATAATGTTCCCCTTTAAAATGACTCGGGTTTGTTATGATTAGAGACGTCCGATAATATCGGCCTGACAATATTATCGGCCGATAAATGCGTTAAAATGTAATATCGGTAATTATCGGTATCAGTTTTTGTTTTTTTTCCAGCATAAAAAACACAAGATACACTTACAATTAGTGCACCAACCCAAAAAACCTCCCTCCCCCATTTACACTCATTCACACAAAAGGGTTGTTTCTTTCTGTTATTAATATTCTGGTTCCTACATTATATATCAATATATATCAATACAGTCTGCAGGGATACAGTCCGTAAGCACACATGATTGTGCGTGCTGCTGGTCCACTAATAGTACTAACCTTTAGCAGTTAATTTTACTCATTTTCATTAATTACTAGTTTCTATGTAACTGTTTTCATATTGTTTTACTTTCTTTTTTATTCAAGAAAATGTTTTTAATTTATTTATCTTTTTTATTTTATGAATTTTTTTTTAAAAGTACCTTATCTTCACCATACCTGGTTGTCCAAATTAGGCATTATAATGTTTTATTCCACGACTGTATATATCGGTTGATATCGGTATCGGTAATTAAAGAGTTGGACAATATCGGAATATCTGCAAAAAGCCATTATCGGACATCCCTAGTTATGATGTTTAAAAAAAAAAAAAAAAAAAGGTAGAGTGTTTGTCAATGTCTGGACTCTAATGAACTGCCAGACTTTAAATATGCATCAGATGAAATTCACCATTTGCACAAAATTGTCTGGAGCCTGACTACAGTTAGTTAAGCAATACTTTTTTAAAGTGGACAAAAAACAAAAGTAAACACCAACCATTAAAAAGCAGCTAACCCTGCCTTCACTCCAACAGAAAGACTTTGCCTTCGGAATGTTTTCAACTGTCAAAACAAAGTTTATAATGGGGGAAACTGTGAGGAATGTACACGTTTGTTGCATGAAATGTCACCGCGGTGCAGGCTGTGCAATGTTGTGACTGCCGAGTGTGACAGTTTCAGCAATTAGTCAAGCGGTGAGAGCAAAAATATTTTCCCGTTTTTATCCTGGATCAGTCTTTACACTGTTTTGTTCCTATTTGGTAGCCAGTTTGCCTTGTCTACAAACCAACAACCATGACCATTTTCTATAACCTGGTACACCAATGACCCTGTTAGGAGGGTGTTATTAATAATTATGTAAAGCGTCATTATGGACAATAACATGTTATTTTAAATGTAGTTATTAGACTGACAGCAAGTATTAGAACAACTTTACAAAGGTGAGAGGTTGGCAAACTGTCATTGATGAGCTAATGTACGAGGATACTCTGTGTTGGACTGGCATGTCCATGATATAGTCCGCCTAAGGAAGTATTTTTGTACAAAACCCAAAACCAGTGAAGTTGGCACTTTGTGTAAATCGTAAATAAAAACAGACTACAATGATTTGCTAATCCTTTTCAACTTATATTCAATTAAATAGACTGCAAGGACAAGATATTTAACGTTCGAACTGGAAAACTTTTATTTTTTTGCAAATATTAGCTCATTTGGAATTTGATGCCTGCAACATGTTTCAAAAAAGCTGGCACAAGTGGCAAAAAAGACTGAGAAAGTTGAGGAATGCTCATCAAACATTTATTTGGAACATCCCACAGATGAACAGACGTTTACTGAGTGTTGTTAAAAGGAAAGGCCAGGTAACACAGTGGTAAAAAATGCCCCTGTGCCAACTTTTTGGCAAAGTATTGCTGCCATTAAATTCTACGTGAATGATTACTTGCAAAAACAATGAAGTTTCTCAGTTCCAACATTAAATATTATGGAAGTCTTTCGCTTCCGGGTTCTTCGAACCACCAATCACGGACATGACAGCTGCGTTCAGAATCCTTTTCAACTTATATTCAATTAAATAGACTGCAAGGACAAGATATTTAACGTTCGAACTGGAAAACTTTTATTTTTTTTGCAAATATTAGCTCATTTGGAATTTGATGCCTGCAACATGTTTCAAAAAAGCTGGCACAAGTGGCAAAAAAGACTGAGAAAGTTGAGGAATGCTCATCAAACACTTATTTGGAACATCCCACAGGTGAACAGACGTTTACTGAGTGTTGTTAAAAGGAAAGGCCGTGTAACACAGTGGTAAAAAATGCCCCTGTGCCAACTTTTTGGCAAAGTGTTGCTGCCATTAAATTCTATGTGAATGATTACTTGCAAAAACAATGAAGTTTCTCAGTTCGAACATTAAATATTATGGAAGTCTTTCGCTTCCGGGTTCTTCGGACCACCAATCACGGACATGACAGCTGCGTTCATAATCCTTTTCAACTTCTATTCAGTTAAATAGACTGCAAAGACAAGATATTTAACGTTCGAACTGGAAAACTTTATTTTTTTGCAAATCTTAGCTAATTTGAAATTTGATGCCTGCAACATGTTTCAAAAAAGCTGGCACAAGTGGCAAAAAGACTGAGAAAGTTGAGGAATGCTCATCAAACACTTATTTGGAACATCCCACAGGTGAACAGACGTTTGCTGAGTGTTGTTAAAAGGAAAGGCCGTGTAACACAGTGGTAAAAAATGCCCCTGTGCCAACTTTTTGGCAAAGTGTTGCTGCCATTAAATTCTACGTGAATGATTACTTGCAAAAACAATGAAGTTTCTCAGTTCGAACATGAAATATTATGGAAATCTTTCGCTTCCGGGTTCTTCGGACCACCAATCACGGACATGACAGCTGCGTTCATAATCCTTTTCAACTTATATTCAATTAAATAGACTGCAAGGACAAGATATTTAACGTTCGAACTGGAAAACTTTTATTTTTTTGCAAATATTAGCTCATTTGGAATTTGATGCCTGCAACATGTTTCAAAAAAGCTGGCACAAGTGGCAAAAAAGACTGAGAAAGTTGAGGAATGCTCATCAAACATTTATTTGGAACATCCCACAGATGAACAGACGTTTACTGAGTGTTGTTAAAAGGAAAGGCCATGTAACACAGTGGTAAAAAATGCCCCTGTGCCAACTTTTTGGCAAAGTATTGCTGCCATTAAATTCTACGTGAATGATTACTTGCAAAAACAATGAAGTTTCTCAGTTCGAACATGAAATATTATGGAAATCTTTCGCTTCCGGGTTCTTCGGACCACCAATCACGGACATGACAGCTGCGTTCATAATCCTTTTCAACTTATATTCAATTAAATAGACTGCAAGGACAAGATATTTAACGTTCGAACTGGAAAACTTTTATTTTTTTGCAAATATTAGCTCATTTGGAATTTGATGCCTGCAACATGTTTCAAAAAAGCTGGCACAAGTGGCAAAAAAGACTGAGAAAGTTGAGGAATGCTCATCAAACACTTATTTGGAACATCCCACAGGTGAACAGACGTTTACTGAGTGTTGTTAAAAGGAAAGGCCATGTAACACAGTGGCAAAAAATGCCCCTGTGCCAACTTTTTGGCAAAGTGTTGCTGCCATTAAATTCTATGTGAATGATTACTTGCAAAAACAATGAAGTTTCTCAGTTCGAACATTAAATATTATGGAAGTCTTTCGCTTCCGGGTTCTTCGGACCACCAATCACGGACATGACAGCTGCATTCATAATCCTTTTCAACTTATATTCAATTAAATAGACTGCAAGGACAAGATATTTAACGTTCGAACTGCAAAACTTTTATTTTTTTGCAAATATTAGCTCATTTGGAATTTGGTGCCTGCAACATGTTTCAAAAAAGCTGGCACAAGTGGCAAAAAGACTGAGAAAGTTGAGGAATGCTCATCAAACACTTATTTGGAACATCCCACAGGTGAACAGACGTTTACTGAGTGTTGTTAAAAGGAAAGGCCATGTAACACAGTGGTAAAAAATGCCCCTGTACCAACTTTTTGGCAAAGTGTTGCTGCCATTAAATTCTAAGTGAATGATTACTTGCAAAAACAGTTACGTTTTTCAGTTCCAACATTAAATATTATGGAAGTCTTTCGCTCCCGGGTTCTTCGGACCACCAATCACGGACATGACAGCTGCGTTCATGGTTCTGAACAATGATTTATTTTTCATTATGAGTCTCTTTGTGTGTTTTTCAGCCATCGTCTCGCTCTTGCTCGCCTTCCAATCCCCCTCTCCTTCCCGGCTGCCGCCTTTAACAGAGCGACAGGTGATTAGATAAACACTCCCAGGTGGGTCATCTACGAACCTGTCGCTGATCTCGAAGCCGGTCCTGGCACACCCCGCTTCGCTGCAGGTCCGCAGGCCACGCCCCCCCACACATATATTTTCTTTGCGGTCTATTCAATTGAATATAAATTGAAAAGGATTTGCAAATCATTGTATTCTGTTTTTATTTACGAATTACACTACGTGCCAACTTCACTGGTTTTGGGTTTTGTACTTCTATTAGAAAGATGTGCAGAAAAGTGACTTTGTTGCTGAATAATAATAGTAAATGTTAGGAGGAAGACACGCCATTGTTGACCTGGAACAATGTTTCTGTCTCCACTTAGGTTTGCTGCTACCTGGAACACGACTAAAAGGTGAGTTAATTGCTAACTTTTGTTGCTCTTTTTTTGCTTGTTTTTATTATAATTTTAATGCACAACACTTCACAAAGTCTTGGATTGTTAGATTTTCCAGATTGAGCAGATTATTTAGTCTAAACACAGTGGGCCGTTTGTCATTTATATTGCGTCTTTAATGATGTCATCGATTATTTTTCGAAATTCCAAAAAAAC
Source organism: Nerophis lumbriciformis (assembly GCF_033978685.3). Taxonomy (NCBI): domain Eukaryota; kingdom Metazoa; phylum Chordata; class Actinopteri; order Syngnathiformes; family Syngnathidae; genus Nerophis; species Nerophis lumbriciformis. The sequence continues at coordinate 16,488,637 of NC_084578.2, read as the reverse complement.
TCTGACATGCCAAAGCGAATTGGAGAAGATTTTAAGAAGAACATTGACAGTGAACACTGACTTTTTGTACACGGTATTTATTTTCAGAAAAAAAACGACCCATCTAAGCATTCATTTTCTATTTTTGTTCAGTGACCTCTTTTGAAACATATGAACATGTACATCTATTTGATGCATGGCAATATATCCCCTTTATAAGTTAGTTATACTGCCATAGTCCATATTTGAATGTGGTTGTAGTTGCGTCATGCAGCCACCAGAGAGCAGCAATGTATTACTTAACGTCTGTATTCATATTAACAGTAAGGGTGAGCAATACTGCACATTTATACATACAGGTGAAACTCAAAAGTCCATTCATGTTAGCAAATTGACTTCAAATGTGAAACTAATATGTGATATAAACTCATGACTTGCATAGTGAGATATGTCAAGCCTGTATTTGTTATATTTTTAATGATCATGGTTTAGTTTTTGAAAACCCCACATTTTCTGAGAATTTGAGGTTTTTATGTAAGCCATACTCATCAATATTTTGTGAAAAGAAGGCTTGAAATATCTTGAGTTGCATGTTATGAGCCTATGTCATATTGTATATTAGTTTCACTTTGTCAATCTAATTGCTGGAATAAACAAACCTTCAAAAAATAAACCTTGTTTTGAGTTTCAGCTGTCTAAAATATAACCATATCAAATAAAAAATAAAAAAATACTTATTGCTTTTAAATTTTCTTAGTTAAATAAAGGTTGAGAATAATACTTATTAGTATTACATGCATTTGTTTTAGCAATAATAGTCCATAGTGCAACATAAATAAGCCAACTTAAAAAAAAAAAAGGATTTTTCTCTCATTGAAATCCTTGAACTTATTCAAACAATAATAGTGCATAAATACAACAATGTAATGATATAATGAACACAAAACATTTGAAAAAATACAAGTAGAAACGAACTGAAGAAAATCGGTGACAATTTCGACACTGATACTAGGCTGATATTGCTCGATTGATTCGCCCACACCTACTGAATAAATCAAATTTACACATAATCATCGTATAAAGTAGACTTAATGAATGCCAACAAAGTCAAGACATAACATAAAATAGCATGTGCTGAATATATATTGGTGATGAACATGATTAACAGTGCGTGTATAACAATTTGGAATGTGTTCCTCTACAGACAAGCGTAAGGTGTACCTTATAAAATGGAGGGTTATATGTGCTTCTATTACGAAAGTTTTTGTCTTTTTTGACACCGAACTCATGTAACTGAATTTTTTGTGAACTGATTCTTTTTTTTTTTTGCATTGAATTAAAATGTCTTAGCAAAATGTGTGTGTTTAAAAACTCAGTTTTTTAAATTCAATATAAAAAATTAAATATTATATATATATATATATATATATATATATATATATATATATATATATATATATATATATATATATATATATATATATAAAATATGTGTATTAAAATACAGAAAGTGCAGGAATATTTATTTGTTGCTTCAAAACTAATTTCCGGTAAATTAAGACTGAATTAATCAGATCTGTCTCAGAACCCGCCAATAAGGTGCTTCAGTCTTACTTTAATGGAAGTGGGTCTTGGGTTTTGCAGCAACACATTTTTGCACTGAATTTTTTTTAACGCTGAATTTTTTTGGGCCACTGCATTTTTGTGAACTTAATTTTTTAGAAAATGTTTTACCCTGAATTGTATGCACTAAATCTTTTCACACAGAATTTTATGCACTATTTTTTTTACACTGAATTTTATGCACTACATATTTTACACTGAAATTAATGCACTATTTTTTTCACTTAATTGTATCCACTATTTTTTTTACACTGAATTTTATGCACTATTTTTTTACACTGAATATGTATGCACTAATGTTTCTACACTGAATTTTATGCACTACATATTTTACACTGAAATTAATGCACTATTTTTTTTCACTTAATTGTATCCACTATTTTTTTTACACTGAATTTTATGCACTATTTTTTTTACACTGAATTTGTATGCACTGTTTTTACACTGAATTGTATGCACTACATTTTTTTACACTGAATTTTATGCACTAATGTATTTGCACTGAATTTTATGCACTACATTTTTACACAGAATGTATGCACTTATTGTTTTACACTGAATGTTTATGCTCCATTTTTTTTACCCTGAATTGTATGCACGACATCTTTTCACACTGAATTGTATGCACTATTCTTTTTTACACTGCATTTTATGCACTCTTTTTTTTACACAGAATGTTTATGCACCACATTTTTTACACTGAATTTTTATGCACAATTTTTTTTTACACTGAATTTTATGCTTTACATTTTTTACACTGAATGTTATGCAATACATTTTTTACATCGAATTGTATACACTTATTGTTTTACACAGAATTTTTATGATCTATTTTTTTACCCTGAATGTTATGCACAAAATCTTTTTACGCTGAATTGTATGCACTATTTTTTATTACACTGAATTGTATGCACTATAATTTTTACACTGAATTTGTATGCACTGTTTTTTACACTGAATTTGATGCACTATTTTTTTTACACTGAATTTGTATGCACTGTTTTTTACACTGAATTTGATTCACTATTTCTTTACACTTGAATTCTTTTTTTTACACTGAATTTCTGCATTGTATTTTTAATCACACAAATATGTTGCACACATTTTTTTTTATTTAATAAAATTGTCAGCATAATTTAATATATAAAAAAAAGACATAAAAGTCAGTTAACAAAATTCAAACCCACAAAATTCAGTCGGATAAATTCAGTGTCCAAAAAAAAGCTTTCGAATAAAGACACAAAAATTAACCTTCATATTCTAACAGTAAACTCAACCCCACAGTTGTCGACGTTGAGCTCTTTTCAACTTCTTTAAAGTGAAGTTTAGAGGGTTTAAAAAAATGAGTCTTCACCCTTTTTTTTTTTTTTACACAGAATTTTTATGCACCACATTTTTTACACTGAATTTTTATGCACAATTTTTTTTACACTGTATTTTATGCTTTTCAGTTTTTACACTGAATGTTATGCAATACATTTTTTACACCGAATTGTATGCACTTATTGTTTTACACAGAATTTTTATGATCTATTTTTTTACCCTGAATGTTACGCACAAAATCTTTTCACACTGAATTGTATGCACTATTATTTATTACACTGAATTGCATGCACTATAATTTTTACACTGAATTTGTATGCACTGTTTTTTACACTGAATTTGATCCACTATTTTTTTACACTGAATTTTTATACACAATTTTTTTTTTTACACTGAATTTTTATACACAATTTTTTTTTTTTTTCACTGAATTTCTGCATTGTATTTTTAAACACACAAATATGTTGCTCACAATTTTTTTTATTTAATAAAATTGTCAGCATAATTTTAGGTAAAAAAAAAAAAAGACAAAAAAGTCAGTTAACAAAATTCAATCCCACAAAATTCAGTCGCATAAATTCAGTGTCCAAAAAAAAGCTTTCGTAATAAAGACACAAAAATTAACCTTCATATTTTAACAGTAAACTCAACCCCACAGTTGTCGACGTTGAGCTTTTTCAACTTCTTTAAAGTGAAGTTTAGAGGGTTGAAAAAAATTAGTCTTCACCCTTTTTTTTTTTACACATAATTTTTATGCACCACATTTTTTACACTGAATTTTTATGCACAATTTTTTTTACACTGTATTTTATGCTTTACATTTTTTACACTGAATGTTATGCAATACATTTTTTACACTGAATTGTATGCACTTATTGTTTTATACAACATTTTTATGATCTATTTTTTTACCCTGAATGTTACGCACAAAATCTTTTCACACTGAATTGTATGCACTATTTTTTATTACACTGAATTTGTATGCACTGTTTTTTACACTGAATTTGTATGCACTGTTTTTTACACTGAATTTGATGCACTATTTTTTTACACTGAATTTTTATACACAATTTTTTTTTTTTTTTACACTGAATTTTTATACACAATTTTTTTTTTTACACTGAATTTCTGTATTGTATGTTTAAACACACAAATATGTTGCTCACAATTTTTTTTATTTAATAAAATTGTCAGCATAATTTAAGGTAAAAAAAAAAAAAAAGACAAAAGAGTCAGTTAACAAAATTCAAACCCACAAAATTCAGTCGCATAAATTCAGTGTCCAAAAAAAAGCTTTCGTAATAAAGACACAAAAATTAACTTCCATATTCTAACAGTAAACTCAACCCCACAGTTGTCGACGTTGAGCTCTTTTCAACTTCTTTAAAGTGAAGTTTAGAGGGTTGAAAAAAATGAGTCTTCACCCTTTTTTTTTTTACACAGAATTTTTATGCACAATTTTTTTTACACTGAATTTTATGCTTTACATTTTTTACACTGAATGTTATGCAATACATTTTTTACACAGAATTGTATGCACTTATTGTTTTACACAGAATTTTTATGATCTATTTTTTTACCCTAAATGTTATGCACGAAATTTTTTCACACTGAATTGTATGCACTATTTTTTAATACACTGAATTGTATGCACTATCATTGTTACACTGAATTTGTATGCACTGTTTTTTACACTGAATTTGATGCACTATTTTTTTACACTGAATTCTTATACACAATTTTTATTTTTTTTTACACTGAATTTTTATACACAATTTTTTTTTTACACTGAATTTCTGCATTGTATTTTTAAACACACGAATATGTTGCTCACAATTTTTTTTATTTAATAAAATTGTCAGCATAATTTAAGGTAAAAAAAAAAAAAAGACAAAAGAGTCAATTAACAAAATTCAAACCCACAAAATTCAGTCGCATAAATTCAGTGTCCAAAAAAAAGCTTTCGTAATAAAGACACAAAAATTAACCTTCATATTCTAACAGTAAACTCAACCCCACAGTTGTCGACGTTGAGCTTTTTTCAACTTCTTTAAAGTGAAGTTTAGAGGGTTGAAAAAAATGAGTCTTCACCCTTTTTTTTCTTTTTTACACAGAATTTTTATGCACCACATTTTTTACACTGAATTTGTATGTACAATTTTTTTTACACTGAATTTTATGCTTTACATTTTTTACACTGAATGTTATGCAATACATTTTTTTACACTGAATTGTATGCACTTATTGTTTTACACAGAATTTTTATGATCTATTTTTTTACCCTGAATGTTATGCACGAAATCTTTTCACACTGAATTGTATGCACTATTTGTATTACACTGAATTGCATGCACTATAATTTTTACACTGAATTTGTATGCACTAATGTTTTTTACACTGAATTTGATGCACTATTTTTTACACTGAATTTTTATACACAATTTTTTATTTTTTTTTACACTGAATTTTTATACACAATTTTTTTTTACACTGAATTTCTGCATTCTATTTTTAAACACACAAATATGTTGCTCACAATTTTTTTTATTTAATAAAATTGTCATCATAATTTAAGGTAAAAAAAAAAGAAAAAGACAAAAGAGTCAGTTGACAAAATTCAAACCCACAAAATTCAGTCGCATAAATTTAGTGTCCAAAAAAAAGCTTTCGTAATAAAGACACAAAAATTAACCTTCATATTCTAACAGTAAACTCAAACCCACAGTTGTCGACGTTGAGCTCTTTTCAACTTCTTTAAAGTGAAGTTTAGAGGGTTGAAAAAAATGAGTCTTCACCCTTTTTTTTTTTTACACAGAATTTTTATGCACCACATTTTTTACACTGAATTTGTATGCACAATTTTTCTTACACTGAATTTTATGCTTTACATTTTTTACACTAAATGTTATGCAATACATTTTTTACACCGAATTGTATGCACTTATTGTTTTACACAGAATTTTTATGATCTATTTTTTTACCCTGAATGTTATGCACGAAATCTTTTCACACTGAATTGTATGCACTATTTTTATTACACTGAATTGCATGCACTATAATTTTTACACTGAATTTGTATGCACTACTATTTTTTACACTAAATTTGTATGCACTATTTTTTTACACTGAATTTTTATACACAATTTTTTTTTTTTTTACACTCAATTTTTATACACAATTTTTTTTTTTTACGCTGAATTTCTGCATTGTATTTTTAAACACACAAATATGTTGCTCATAATTTTTTTTTATTTAATACAATTGTCAGCATAATTTAAGGTAAAAAAAAAGAAAAAAAAGTCAGTTAACAAAATTCAAACCCACAAAATTCAGTGTCCAAAAAAAGCTTTCGTAATAAAGACACAAAAATTAACCTCCATATTCTAACAGCAAACGTTGAGCTCTTTTCAACTTCTTTAAAGTGAAGTTTAGAGGGTTGAAAAAAATTAGTCTTCGCCCTTTTTTTCCCCCCGTCTATACACTCTACCTCCTCTTCTTTGCCATGTGTGATCGGCCAGATGTTAACTGAGGAGAGAGATGTGAGCGTGGCAGGAGAGAGAGCCAATGAGCGAGAGAAAGAGAGAGAGAGAGAGAGTGCAGATATTAGCAGAGAAGCAGAGTAGATCCAAAGACATGCTTCAGGTGTGCAGTTGTCTGCTCTGAGGCATGAGCGTCACGTAGAGTCAGAGATGACAAAGACCACCGGCTAGTTGATGCATGATTCAGGTGCCGTGTAGTCCCAGTCTTACCAGTCATGGCTCTCCTCACCAACGCCGCTCAGCACCTGGGTTCCTATTACTGTCTGATCCGACGCAGGTACAAGAGGAGGCGCAAGAAACGCTCCGAACGCAAAGGTAACACTCACGGGGAGACTTCTCAGTGCTGCTGCATTGTTTATTTTTGCAGACCGGTCAGTACTCGGTTGCTTGTTGTGTGACTTTTACTTCTCAGTCTGGCTGCGGGAGGATGGCGTTAAAATCTCAAAGTTGTTTTTTTTGTCTTGCCTGACTTTATTTAAATGTAAACATTTAAATGTGTATTGTAAGTAGTGGTGAAGGAAAGTAAATCAATAGTGCAGAGGTGTCAAAGTCGTTTTCACTGAGGGCCACCGTCGCAGTTATGTTTGGCCCCAGAGGGCCGTTTCTAACAGTGAATACTACTAATAACATGGTCGCTACTGCCTAGTTTCTCTTGGTATGTTCTTATTTTTACTGTTATATTTTTATTCTTATTGTTACATTTTCTATTTTATTCCCGTTTATACCCTCATTATTTACTTTTAAATTTTTTAATTTGATCTCAATTCTGTACACTGCTGCCGGAGTTTAAATTTTCCTGAGGGAACTCTCCTGAAGGAATCAATAAAGTACTATTTATCTATCTATATATCTACTATTATTACACCATTTTTTAATGCATTTTTCTAGTGGATTTTTTTTTAAACTATAATGTAAACAAAATATGGTAAGTTGCAATAATTCTACCTCAAAATGTAGTGTATATTACTGTAAATGGAAAACAGTACTGCTGTTTTTATGGTTTAAAAAAAAAAAAAAAAGGCAGCTCAGTTGCTAGAATTTTACTGTAAGAATAACTTCTTTTTTTTTTTTTTTTACTGTACAGTAAAAATTTGGCACCTGAGCTGCCAGTTTGTTTGTTTGTTTTTTTACTGCGAATCAACAACTGTAGTTCTCATCTTGTAGCACAGTTTACATAAATAAGTTGTAAATACAATAGTTCTCTTAATAGTTGAGTCAGATATGATTCACTAGTTTTTAACAAAGTTCACAATCTTTATCAACATATTCTTCTTTGTACTTTGTAAACAAACCCCGTTTCCATATGAGTTGGGAAATTGTGTTAGATGTACATATAAACGGAATACAATGATTTGCGAATCATTTTCAACCCATATTCAGTCGAATATGCTACAAAGACAACATATTTGATGTTCAAACTGATAAACTTTTTTTTTTTGCAAATAATCATTAACTTTAGAATTTGATGCCAGCAACACGTGCCAAAGGAGTTGGGAAAGGTGGCAATAAATACTGATAAAGTTGAGGAATGCTCATCAAACACTTATTTGGAACATCCCACAGGTGAACAGGCAAATTGGGAACAGGTGGGTGCCATGATTGGGTATAAAAGCAGATTCCATGAAATGCTCAGTCATTCACAAACAAGGATGGGGCGAGGGTCACCACTTTGTCAACAAATGCGTGAGCAAATTGTTGAACAGTTTAAGAAAAACCTTTCTCAACCAGCTATTGCAAGGAATTTAGGGATTTCACCATCTACGGTCTGTAATATCATCAAAGGGTTCAGAGAATCTGGAGAAATCACTGCACGTAAGCAGCTAAGCCCGTGACCTTCGATCCCTCAGGCTGTACTGCATCAACAAGCGACATCAGTGTGTAAAGGATATCACCACATGGGCTCAGGAACACTTCAGAAACCCACTGTCAGTAACTACAGTTGGTCGCTACATCTGTAAGTGCAAGTTAAAACTCTCCTATGCAAGGCGAAAACCGTTTATCAACAACACCCAGAAACGCCGTCGGCTTTGCTGGGCCTGAGCTCATTTAAGATGGACTGATACAAAGTGCAAACATTTTCTGTGGTCTGACAAGTCCACATTTCAAATTGTTTTTGGAAACTGTGGACGTCGTGTCCTCCGGACCAAAGAGGAAAAGAACCATCCGGATTGTTATAGGCGCAAAGTTGAAAAGCCAGCATCTGTGATGGTATGGGGGTGTATTAGTGCCCAAGACATGGGTAACTTACACATCTGTGAAGGCGCCATCAATGCTGAAAGGTACATACAGGTTTTGGAGCAACATATGTTGCCATCCAAGCAACGTTACCATGGACGCCCCTGCTTATTTCGGCAAGACAATGCCAAGCCACGTGTTACATCAACGTGGCTTCAAAGTAAAAGAGTGCGGGTACTAGACTGGCCTGCCTGTAGTCCAGACCTGTCTCCCATTGAAAATGTGTGGCGCATTATGAAGCCTAAAATACCACAACAGAGACCCCCGGACTGTTGAACAACTTAAGCTGTACATCAAGCAAGAATGGGAAAGAATTCCACCTGATAAACTTAAAAAATGTGTCTCCTCAGTTCCCAAACATTTACTGAGTGTTGTTAAAAGGAAAGGCCATGTAACACAGTGGTGAACATGCCCCTGTGCCAACTACTTTGGCACGTGTTGCAGCCATGAAATTCTAAGTTAATTATTATTTGCAAAAAAAAAAAATAAAGTTTGAGTTTGAACATTAAATATCTTGTTTTTGTAGTGCATTCAATTGAATATGGGTTGAAAATGATTTGCAAGTCATTGTATTCCGTTTATATTTACATCTAACACAATTTCCCAACTCATATGGAAACGGGGTTTGTACATTGTTTGGCTTCTTTGCTTAATCTATTCCATAATTAAATTCCACATACTGATATGCTGAATGTGTTATTTGTTGTGCGTGCATACAAATGTTTTAAATGTGATTTTCCTCTGAGGTTATATTTTTCTTTTTTTTTTTGTTTTAGAATAATTTGTTTTAGTTTGCTTTGTGCATGATTATAGCAGTTTATATCTGCACCCGAGTTTCAGTGTTTTGGATTCAATAAATAAAGGGTTAGTATATTCTCTAAATCCAACATTATGCATTATTCTAATTGATCTTTTTTGTAACACAGTCAATGAAGTGTACTTTTGTAGTTTTTTACCTATATTTCTGCACAATAACTCAGATATGGTAACACTAGTGAGCAGTAGAGAATATAGACGTATTTAGTTTTATTCAATATTAAAATATTTCTTGCCACTTTGTATTGTATATTTTTCATGAGATTTGCAGTTCATTTTAAGATGTATTATTACACGCCAAAATGTAATTTATTTCACCCGTTCAATATCTACTCCGTCTATTTCTCTTCTGTTCTTACTGAATAGCGTTGTTTTCGTTCTACAGAGATTCAAAGATAGTCTGTTTTTGTCAAAACATTTTCTCCAGTTATTATTTGTATTAGCTTCTGTGTGTTTTCTCCTGAACAAAACGCAGTTGTGTCGTCCGCAAACAATACTAACTTCAAGTCCTTTGTAACTTTAAACATTTTGTCTATATAGAGATCGAATAGTTTTGGTCCCAGTATTGATCCCTGGGGTACACCGCAAGATACATATGTTTTGTTTTGTTGACGTTTTTTTTCACCTAACTTCACCTATTGTGTCCTGTTGGTGATGTAGCTTCTTATCCAGTTCAGTACCAACACTCTGATGCCATACCGTTCTAATTTGTCAATTAAGATGATGTAATTAATTGTGTAAAATGCTTTAGTTCGGGGGTGAGCAACCCGCGGCTCCAGAGCTGCATGGGGCTCTTGAGCACCGCCCTAGTGGCTCCCTAGACCTCTTTCAGAGATGTGTGAAAATGGAAAAAGATAAAGAAAAAAAAAAAGTTTTGTTTTAATATATTTTCTGTAAGAGAACAAACATGACACAAACCTTCCTAATTGTTAGAAATCCCACTGTTTGTATTATACATGCTTCCACTGATGAGAGTATTTGGCAAGCACCGTTTTGTCCTACTAATTCCAGCGATCCTTGAACTCATCGTAGTTTGTTTACTTGTACAACTTTCTCCGATGCTGCCACAGAAAGACGTGTTTTATGCCTCTCCTTCTTTGTCTCATTTTGTCCACCAAACATTTTATGCTGTGTGTGAATGCACAAAGGTGAGCTTTGTTGATTTTATTGATTTGCTGGAGTGCTTATCAGGCATATTTGGTCAGTGCATAACTGCAAGCTAATCGACGCTAACATGCTATTTAGGCTATCTGTATGTACATATTGCATCATTATGCCTCGTTTATAGGTATATTTGAGCTCATTTAATTTCCTTTACTTATGTCCTCTGTGTATTTAATTTATATTTGCATGTCTCATGACACATTATCTGTGTGTAATGAGGCTGTATTTCTGATAGTTGTTTGTGTGCCGTGTTGTTCCAGACCACAGCAAGCGTTACCCAGCTTGCAAAGATTGTACTAAATCCATTAGAGACGAAAGACAGCCTGCAGTTTCCTTAAACTTGGACACACACATCTATACCTATGGCCATTCTGAGCCAGTAATTTCCAGAAGTTATCTCATCCTGAGAAGCCTCCATTTTACTAATGATTTCCAATGTTGAAAAAATGTGTAGAATAAATATTAAAATACAAAATTTCTGTCAATTAAGATTTGCGTCAGCCTTCGACAGTAGATATCACGTGTTGCCTTCATTATAACACTTATATAAGGTTTTTAATTGTTTGCGGCTCCAGACAGATTTGTTTTTTTTTGTATTTGTGGTCCAATATGGTTCTTTCAACATTTTGGGTTGCCAACCCCTGCTTTTTTTAGATCCATAAATACTGCTGCTGCACACTGTTTACCATCTATTGCATTGGTATTTTCCTCTGTTATTTCCGGTAATGCCATCGATGTTAAATATTAGCCCTGCATCCGTATTGGTTATTCATTTGATGCTTTGACATGTTTAACATGAGTATCCAACATTTTAACAACATTTATGAGTCAGAAAAGACCAAATTCTTCTTAGGTCCACTTTAAGCACATATAGGTGTGGATTCGTATGGGTTAAAAAGTAATATCTTATATTATTATAATATAAATATTTTGTGTTTACTATCCTCGGAAAGTTGTCTTGTAATCGGATTGATATGTAAAGTTTTTTTTTTTAAACAAAATATCAGGCTCGGGTGAGGGTGGTGTCGTCTGATAGTGTTTCTTCACCTGGCCCTTCTGTACTCGGCCACTCATTCATCTGTGTGTATGTGTGTAATCAAGGAATTGTTTGTATGTCTGTAACGCCCTTTGTGTTGCATTTCTTTTACCTATAAAAAGTGGTTTATAAATCAAGTTTGATTGGATTCAGATGGAGCCCATATTACCAGGGGTGTCAAACTCATTGTAGCTCAGGGGCCGCATAGAGTAAAATCTATCCCCACGTGGGCCAGACTGGTAGAATCATTGAATAATAATGAAAAAATAAGGACAATTTAAAAATTGTTTCATTTGTCTTACTTCGGCCAAAAATATAACAAGCACACTCTGAAAATGTACACATTACAAATAACGCTCTTGGCAAAACACTTCAAGTTAGTTGAAACTTCTGAGGAAAAAAAATGGTGCAGTTTCAAAACACCATCAAGAACACAAGGAACTTAGACTTTGTCTCAGTATATTTACCAAACCATTCAACTTTAAGCACTTCCTGTTTAGCATTCTCAGGTTCGTTGGCAGTTCACCATTAAAGACGCATTTGGAAATGTTTTTCCTCAAACCGCCAAATTGGTGACATCCGCAACTGCCACAACACATTCATTTATCATCATTCAAATATTACAATTTTAATCAAAACAAATGTCAAAATGACGCCATAGTAGCCGAATTAAAGGTAATTTAATGTGAACATGATACATTTAAACACAAAATAAAATACAACAAACAACTCATGTAAAACAGTGGTCCCCAACCTTTTTGTAGCTGCGGACCGGTCAACACTTGAAAATTTGTTCCATGCACCGGTGGGGGGGGGGTTTCCCCTTCCGCAGAAAGGTAAATTTTAACCTCCTCATGCTCTCTCAGGGAGAGCATGTCAGCAATTTGTACTAACATGCCAGACAGAGGCTGTTCACCTTGGAGACCTGACATATTTATATATATGTATATATATAAATATATATACATATATATATATATGTATATATATTTATATATATAAATATATACATATATATATATATTTATATATGTATATATATGTGTGTGTATATATATATATTTTTTATTTATTTATTTATTTATTATTTTTTTTTGTACCTTGTGTTTTCGCATCTGGGAAAAACAACAAAGATTGATATAACTTTTATATAAAATTATGGAATTTTTATTTTTATTTTAAATTTTTTTGTCATAAAAAAATACAATCATGTGTGCTTACGGACTGTATCCCTGCAGACTGTATTGATCTATATTGATATATAATGTATATATTGTGTTTTTTATGTTGATTTAATAAAAAATATTATTATTATTTTTTTTTTTTTAATTTCTTGTGCGGCCCGGTTCCAATCGGTCAACGGACCGGTACTGGGCCATGGCCCGGTGGTTGGGGCCCACTGATGTAAAACACACACATTTTTACAATGGAGTTCAGGGTGTGCATCGTGCCGTAAACAAATTGCGAGCGCTGCATGGAATTCTAACCACTTCAAAGAATATGGCCACGTTGACTTAAGTCTTTGCATCTTGCCGTTTCGTTATTGTCTTTGTTGAGTGGATCACTTTGAGCCAATTCAGAGGGCACTTAAAGACGCTGCCATGTGTGACGTGGGTTACACTTGAATTGCTATTGCGACATCAAGTGGACACATTTAGAACATCAATGTCTTTCATTAAAAAAATTGCAGCTCATTTTTATACTTAGCAAACTCATTTTGCGGGCCGGATTAAAGGTTTGACACCCCTGCCATATACTGTATATATGCATTTAGGCTTTGTCATCATCTCCCGTATATGGAAATAGGATGATGGGAGCTGCAACAGTGACTCTGGAGGGATTAACCTCAGACCAAAGTTGAGAAGGTAGTAATTACTAAGTTGGCTGCAGCTCACTGGCAATATTGGCTAGCTACTTCCGTTGACACCCACCACTCTCGGTCAGCCAAGTAAGCCCACCTGTGCTGATGTTGCATTTTGAGCTCTGTTTGCGGTGTGACTGAATCCGTCCATCAGCATTACACAGCTTTGTTTTCCCACCTTCTCACCCTGCCTTATCGCCACGGGAGTAAAAATGACACTTTCTCAGCACAAGAGAAGCCCGACTAAGCAGGACTTTGGAGCAATCTTGCGCTTCTCCCTTCCTCCGGCGGCTTTAAAACCGCTTCTCCGAGCGCATGAAGGGTTAGCGCCTAACGCTGGCGAAGTGCACCGTGTCACATAACGAGAGTCGCGGGGTGTTTAAAGTGTCGCCGGCTGTGAGAAGAAAATCTCTTCCCTTCGGTTTCCCTGACGGGGAGGTCAGAGCCGGTACCATCTCACTGCGCTGGCTCGTCCGTCAGGTGGCGATCAATGTCTTCCTCAAGGAGACTTCCACATGCCGATGCAGGTGGACGAGGGTCAGCTCGGTGATGGACAACGCCTGAGGCCACGCAGCCCTAAATAGAACAGCTCAATTTAGGACAATTTAGGAAAATGTCATTCATTTTTGAATTTATTGGGTTTTCACCATGACCGGTAGTTTTGCCTCTCAGGAGTCAGGATCGCAGACCCACGGTCTGTGCAGAAACGCTGAGGCCCCGTTTCATAAGTGCAGACTTCTTACCACTGTATTAAAATCTTTGATAGATCAGTCGAGTAAAACCAGATTTATGATCGATAACATTCGCCATGATTTCGTCCTTGACTGGCCTTGAAGGTAAATCGTTATTATATTAAGTGCTTCACTATGTATGACTTTTGTTGTTAGCTCAGTTTCTATGGAAGTTTAGTGTAAGTCAGTGTTTTTCAACGCGGCACACTAGTGTGCCGTGAGATATTGTCTGGTGTGCCGTGGGAAGTATGCAACTTCACCTAATTGGTCCCAAAAATGTTTTTGCAAATCAATTTATATATATATATATATATGTGTATATATATATATATATATATATATATATATATATATATATATATATATCCATCCATTTTCTACCGCTTATTCCCTTTGCGGTCGCGGAGGGCGCTGGAGCCTATCTCAGCTACAATCGGGCGGAAGGCGGGGTACACCCTGGACAAGTCGCTACCTCATCGCAGGGCCAACACAGATAGACAGACAACATTCACACTCACATTCACACACTAGGGCCAATTTAGTGTTGCCAATCAACCTATCCCCAGGTGCATGTCTTTGGAGGTGGGAGGAAGCCGGAGTACCCGGACGGAACCCACACAGTCACAGGGAGAACATGCAAACTCCACACACACACATATATATATATATATATAATTATATATATTTATATATACTGTATATGTATATTTATATATATGTATATGTATATTTATATATACTGTACATGTATATTTATATATATGTATATGTATATATAATTTATATATATATATATTTATATATACTGTATATGTATATTTATATATATGTATTTGTATATATATATATATATTTATATATATATGTATATTTATATATATATATATGTATGTATATATATGTATGTATATATATATATATATATATATATATATATATATATATATATATATATATATATATATATATGTATATATTTATATGTATATATGTATGTATATATATATATATATATACGTATATATTTATATATATATGTATGTATATATATGTATATATATAAATATAAATATGTATATATGTATATAAATATTTATATATACAGTGTATATGTGTGTGTATATATATATATATATATATATATATATATATATACATATATATATATATATATATATATATATATATATAATATGTTATTTATTTATTTTTTTGTACTGTGCGTTTTTGCATCCGGGAAAAAAAAATAAAACATTTGGGATAATACGAAAATAGAAAATGTTATCAAAAATCGAATATTGTTCTGCTCAAATGTATTCTGCACCTAGTGTCAATTATGTTTAAAAGCCGATTGGTTTAATGTATTTATATAGCTGCACAATTTAAAGAAAATAGTGACCGCCCACTGATCAATATCGGACAAATTACATTAAAAATTATGTGGTCGCCATTGAAGATTAATGCCTTTTGATGTCACAAATCCCGATCCCCTCTGGCTGACGCTGTATTTATTTTTCATCCCCCGGCTGACAAGCGGCTAGCAGCTAGTTAAGTGTCTCCATACACAGTGTGGAGCTGCTGCCCTAAGTTAATAATTATCACCTCCATTACAGTAAATAAACTGTACTTTTTATGTATTTTTTTAATTCCTTTATTTACTAGTTTTTACCTGCATTTATTTAAATATTTAAATGAAAAATCTTTGACAGTAATATATACCCTTTGCTTTTTCAACTATAAGGTAAAGATCAAATGAAGGCTATATTTGACTTGGCGTATTTTAATGAAGTGTCCCCCACGTTAAATTTTTCTGTATTTAAGAGCACTTAACTGGCATGCAGTGATGGAATGGTTGTGATTTATTATTGCTTTTTTTTAAATGAAATTACTGCAAAGCAGTCACTTTCCGAATTCTGAACTTCAGCATATCTTCCAAATGATAAGTTCAATGCATCGCTCATAAGCGTGCCCAGCCGTGACTCTTGTAGGCGTTGCTTTCCAATGGGCCGTAGTGTACATTAAATATGAAGGCCGAGAACGGGTGGGGGGATTTTCTGCCATCACAGCAAAATCTTGAAAATGAGCTTTTGCTCCAAGAAAGGCGGGTAGGGGCCTTGAGGGGGAACTACACTACCCAATGCTTATGCATCTATAGTTGTGGGTAAAGGTTTCACATACAGCAATAATCATACTGTTAGTAACGAATGCAATTTAGTAAACTGGGTTGACACGTTTATTAATGTTGTTGTGTTTTCTAGAAATAATCTGCACACAAATTCGGGCTGGGCGATATGGACGAAAAAGTTTATCTTTATATATCTCGATATATTTTAGCATCACAACATCTATTGTTTTTAAAAAATGTAAATTATGTTTATAAACTCAGGAAATATGTCCCTGGACACATGAGGACTTTGAATATGACCAATGTATGATCCTGTAACTACTTGGTATCGGATTGATACCCAAATTTGTGGTATCATCCAAAACTAATGTAAAGTATCAGACAACAGAAGAATAAGTGATTATTACATTTTAACAGAAGTGTGGATAGAACATGTTAAAAGAGAAAGTAAGCAGATATTAACAAGTAGATTAATAATTCATTTTCTACCACTTGTCCTAATAATGTTGGCAAAATAATAGAATGATAAATGATACAATATGTTACTGTATATGTGAATTAGGAGCCTTTGTTTGTTTACTTACTACTAAAAGACAAGTTGTCTTGCATGTTCACTATTTTATTTAAGGACAAACTTGCAATAAAAAAACATATGTTTAATGTACCCTAAGATTTTTTTGTTAAAATAAAGCCAATAACGCAATTTTTTTGTGGTCCCCTTTATTTAGAAAAGTATCGAAAATTTTCGAAATACATACAATGCCCGCACTATTTATAAAGGGCAGACAGGGATTGTCGGATGGCGTTTCGCTGCCATTACGCGGTGGAAATCCGGGGTTAAGGGTACATTGTAGAGATGTCCGATAATATCGTACTGCCGATATTATCGGCCGATAAATGCTTTAAAATGTAATATCGGAAATTATCGGTATCGGTTTCAAAAAGTAAAATGTATGACTTTTTAAAACGTCGCTGTGTACACGGACGTAGGGAGAAGTACAGAGCGCCAATAAACCTTAAAGGCACTGCCTTTGCGTGCCGGACCAAACACATAATATCTACGGCTTTTAACACACACAAGTGAATGCAATTCATACTTGGTCAACAGCCATGAAGGTCACACTGAGGGTGGTCGTGTAAACAACTTTAACACTGTTACGCCACACTGTGAACCCACACCAAACAAGAATGACAAGCACATTTCGGGAGAACATCCGCACCGTAACACAACATAAACACAACAGAACAAATACCCAGAACCCCTTGCAGCACTAACTCTTCCGGGATGCTACAATATACACCCCCCGCTACCCCCCACCTCAACCTCCTCATGCTCTCTCAGGGAGAGCATGTCCCAAATTCCAAGCTGCTGTTTTGAGGCATGTTAAAAAATATAAAGCACTTTGTGACTTCAATAATAAATATGGCAGTGCCATATTGGCATTTTTTTCCATAACTTGAGTTGATTTATTTTGGAAAACCTTGTTACATTGTTTAATGCAGTGTTTTTCAACCTTTTTTGAGCCAAGGCACATTTTTTGCGTTGAAAAAATGCGGAGGCACACCACCAGCAGAAATCATCAAAAAAGAAAACTCAGTTGACAGTAAAAAGTCGTTGTCGCAATTGTTGGATATGACTTTAAACCATAACCAAGCATGCATCACTATAGCTCTTGTCTCAAAGTAGGTGTACTGTCACCACCTGTCACATCACGCCGTGACTTATTTGAACTTTTTTGCTGTTTTCCTGTGTAGTGTTTTACTTCTTGTCTTGCGCTCCTATTTTGGTGGCTTTTTCTCTTATTTTGGTATTTTCCTGTAGCAGTTTCATGTAGGGATGTCCGATAATGGCTTTTTGCCGATATTCCGATATTGTCCAACTCTTAATTACCGATATCAACCGATACCGATATCAACCGATACCGATATATACAGTCATGGAATTATGTTATGCCTAATTTGGACAACCAGGTTTGGTGAAGATAAGGTCCTTTTAAAAAAATAAATAAAATAAGATAATAAATTAAAAACAGTTTATTGAATAAAAAAGAAAGTAAAACAATATAAAAACAGTTACATATAAACTAGTAATTAATGAAAAAGAGTAAAATTAACCGTTAAAGGTTAGTACTATTAGTGGACCAGCAGCACGCACAATCATGTGTGCTTACGGACTGTATCCCTTGCAGACTGTATTGATATATATTGATATATAATGTAGGAACCAGAATATTAATAACAGAAAGAAACAACCCTTTTGTGTAAATGAGTGTGAATGAGTGTAAATGGGGGAGGGAGTTTTTTTGGGTTGGTGCACTAATTGTAAGTGTATCTTGTGTTTTTTATGTTGATTTAATAAAAAAAAATAAAAAAGATTAAAACGATACCGATAATTTAAAAAAACGATGCCGATAATTTCCGATATTACATTTTAAAGCAGGCCGATATTATCAGACATCTCTAGTTTCATGTCTTCCTTTGAGCGATATTTCCCGCATCTACTTTGTTTTAGCAATTCAGTTGTTTTCATCCTTCTTTGTGGGGACATTGTTGATTGTCATGTTCGGATGTACATTGTGGACACCGTCTTTGCTCCACAGTAAGTATTTGCTGTCGTCCAGCATTCTGTTTTTGTTTACTTTGAAGCCAGTTCAGTTTTAGTTTCGTTCTGCATAGCCGTCCCTAAGCCTTTTCTTAGGGGCACTTACCTTTTGTTTATTTTTGGTTTCAGCATTAGACTCCCTTTTTACCTGCACACTGCCTCCCGCCGTTTCTGACATCTACAAAGCAATTAGCTACCGGCTGCCACCTACTAATATGGAAGAGTATTACACGGTTACTCTGCCGAGCTCTAGACAGCACCGACACTCAACAACAACACATCATTTGCAGACTATAATTACTGGTTTGCAAAAAATATTTTTAACCCCAATAGGTGAAATTAGAGAATCTCCCACGGCACACCAGACTGTATCCGCAGCACAGTGGTTGAAAAACACTGGTTTAATGCATCCAGCGGGGCATCACAACAAAATTAGGCATAATAATGTGTTAATTCCACGACTGTGTATATCGGTATCGGTTGATATCAGAATCGGTAATTAAGAGTTGGACAATATCGGATATCGGTAAAAAAGCCATTATCGGACATCTCTAGTACATTGTCAGTGATGTCAGTCCGAGCTGCACATGCTCACACAAAGTCACAAATTCCCCACATTGAACACACTCAGCTGTACACTTGGATACCCAGAGGCACTTTGTGTTTAGCTGTGTCATAAATCTGAGCTGTCACATACATTTTAAAGCTCCCTGGAGAACAGAGAAGCGGCATGCACCCAGCAACCTTGACAAGAAAAAAGTCAAAGAAATGTTTCTGGTTATTAGTCGTCGTCGTAGTAGTTGTTGTACTAGTATCACACTGTCTACTCTTGTTTGCACACATGATGGCAAAAAAGTACTTTTCAATACAATATTGCAGTTTCAATGGACTTATAGTCGGAGTGAAGCACAGCACATTTCTCCAGTACTGCTGAGACTGGCGTTCGGATCTGATTGCCTGCCTTGACGGCTTTTTTTTCCCCTACGTGTCTGCGATTGTGATGGCTCAACAACTCCAATCACAGCTGGATAAACTGTTTGTATGATTTAGCGATTTAATAACTCTGTGCAGTTGGGTGGACATGCCTTGTTTCTCTGGATGGTAGGATGCAATGCAGGGTCGAGCACAGTGAGTAAAATTGCTAAACAAAGTTGGAGTTCATTAAATGTGCAATTATGGTTACACTTCGAGCTGATAACAATTTTGCAAAAACTGCGACAGGAAATATTGACCTTTTCTGAAGCCATGGGTGCAACAATCACGGTGTGTCCGAACCTTTTTATAGTAAGGGAACAAAATGTGAAACATAAAGCTTTTATATAAACACATTTAAGAGGATCTATGATGATTCCAATCTACATTTTAAAACACTTTCCTGTGGTCTAGATCAGTGGTTCTCAAATGGGGGTACGCGTACCCCTGGGGGTACTTGAAGGTATGCCAAGGGGTACGTGAGTTTTTTTTCAAATATTCTAAAAATAGTAACAATTCAAAAATCCTTTATAAATATAAATACAAACTAGAGATGTCCGATAATATCTTTTTTTTTTTTATCGGTATCGTTTTTCATTTATTTATTTTATTTTTTATTAAATCAACAACAAAAACACAAGATACACTTACAATTAGTGCACCAACCCAAAAAACCTCCCCCACTCATTCACACAAAAGGGTTGTTTTTTTCTGTTATTAATATTCTGGTTCCTACATTATCTATCAATGTATATCAATATAGTCTGCAAGGGATACAGTCCGTAAGCACACATGATTGTGTGTGCTGCTGGTCCACTAAAAGTACTAACCTTTAACAGTTCATTTTACTCATTTTCATTAATTACTAGTTTCTATGTAACTGTTTTTATATTGTTTTACTTTCTTTTTTATTCAAGAAAATGTTTTTAATTTATTTATCTTTTTATATATTTTTTTTTATTTTTTTTTAAAGTACCTTATCTTCACCATACCTAGTTGTCCAAATTAGGCATAATAATGTGTTAATTCCACGACTGTATATATCGGTTGATATTGGTTTCGGTTGATATCGGTATCGGTAATTAAAGAGTTGGACAATATCGGATATCGGCAAAAAGCCATTATCGGACATCCCTAATATTTAGTATTGTTTGATTATTATATATATATGGTCTATATGTATAACAAATCTTAGAGCTACATCGCCCCCTGGTGTCTGTCGTCATCTCCCCTTAGTCAACCATAACACTATTAAGATGAAAAATATCTAAATCAAATTACAGGATGTTATTTATGTCGTTTGCTCATTTTCCTCGACAACATGTGGTTTATTTTATTTTATTGTATTATTATTTTTAAAAAGGACCTTAACTTCACCATACCTGGTTGTCCAAATTAGGCATAATAATGTGTTAATTCCACAACTGTATATATCGGTATCGGTTGATATCGGTATCGGTATTTAAGGGTGTGGTCAATATCGGAATATC
Organism: Nerophis lumbriciformis; assembly: GCF_033978685.3. Lineage (NCBI taxonomy): Eukaryota > Metazoa > Chordata > Actinopteri > Syngnathiformes > Syngnathidae > Nerophis > Nerophis lumbriciformis. The sequence continues at coordinate 16,467,141 of NC_084578.2, read as the reverse complement.
GGATATCGGCAAAAAAACATTATAAACCTATCTTTTTTTCCAAATAGTTCAAGAAAGACCACTACAAATGAGCAATATTTTGCACTGTTACACAATTTAATAAATCAGAAACTGATGACATAGTGCTGTATTTTACTTCTCTATCTCTTTTTTTCAACCAAAAATGCTTTGCTCTGATTAGGGGGTACTTGAACTAAAAAAAAATTCATAGGGGGTACATCACTGAAAAAAGGTTGAGAACCACTGGTCTAGATAATTTACAGCAGGGCTATTCAGCTATCTTATTTTTTTAGACCATAGGGCGCACCGAATTATAAGGCCCACTGCCGATGAATGCTCTATTTTTGATCTTTTTACATATATAAGACGCACCGGAATATAAGGCGCATTAAAGGAGTCATATTATTATTCTTTTTTTTCTGAATTGAAAACACTTCCTTGCGGTCTACATAACATGTAATGGTGGTTCTTTGGTCAAAATGTTGCATCGATTATGTTTTGCAGATCATCTTCAAACAGTCGCTTCCGGATGCGCCGTCTTATTTACGTGGCTCACCTTCGGCAGCGTCTTCTCCCCGTCATCTTTGTTGTAGCGGTGTAGCGTGCAAGGACGGGGGTGGAAGAAGTGTCGAAAGATGGAGATAACTGTTGTAATGACATTCAGACTTTACTTAAAGGGGAACATTATCACCAGACCTATGTAAGCGTCAATATATACCTTGATGTTGCAGAAAAAAGACCATATTTTTTTTTAACCGATTTCCGAACTCTAAATGGGTGAATTTTGGCGAATTAAACGCCTTTCTATTATTCGCTCTCGGTAAGCAATCCGCCATTTTCTCACTTTCGTCGGTGTGTTGTCGGAGGGTGTAACAACACGAACAGGGACAGATTCAAGTTGCACCAGTGGCCCAAAGATGCGAAAGTGGCAAGAAATTGGGACGAAATTTGTTCAAAATACGAGGCTGTGGGGAAAGCCGACGAAATGGTCAGTCGTTTGTTCCGCACACTTTACCGACGAAAGCTATGCTACGACAGAGATGGCAAGAATGTGTGGATATCCTGCGACACTCAAAGCAGATGCTGACATCAACTCCAAAACTGGACGGATCAGCTTTCAGGAAAAGAGAGCGGATGAGGGTATGTCTACAGAATATATTAATTGATGAAAACTTTATTCATTACTCGCGGTTTTACGTAAATTATTATACATAAACTGTGTTTACCAATAATTTAGCTTAAAAACATTTATTTTTTTCAATCATTCGAGTAGTCTTGTGTAATGCAGTGTTTTGTGTCTATTTAGGTATGGTTAACCTGAGTGCTGAAATTGTGGAAAAATATATGTTCTTAGTGCGCCTGAAATGGGCTGTCTGCACTCTCAAAGTGCATGTTGTTGCCAAATGTATTTCATATGCTGTAAACCTAGTTCATAGTTGTTAGTTTCCTTTAATGCCAAACAAACACATACCAATCGTTGGTTAGAAAGCGATCGCCGAATTTGTCCTCGCTTTCTCCCGTGTCGCTGGCTGTCGTGTCGTTTTCGTCGGTTTCGCTTGCATACGGTTCAAACCGATATGGCTCAATAGCTTCAGTTTCTTCTTCAATTTCGTTTTCGCTACCTGCCTCCACACTACAACCATCCGTTTCAATACATTCGTAATCTGTTGAATCGCTTAAGCCGCTGAAATCCGAGTTTGAATCCGAGCTAATGTCGCTATAGCTTGCTGTTCTTTCCGCCATGTTTGTTTGTATTGGCATCACTGTGTGACGTCACAGGAAAATGGACGGGTGTATATAACGATGGTTAAAATCAGGCACTTTGAAGCTTTTTTTTAGGGATATTGCGTGATGGGTAAAATTTTGAAAAAAACTTCGAAAAATAAAATAAGCCACTGGGAACTGATTTTTAATGGTTTTAACCCTTCTGAAATTGTGATAATGTTCCCCTTTAAATCAATAACGGAGCAGCATGTCTTCATCCGGAAACAACAACAAGGACAGAAATGTGTCCCGTGAAAAACAGTCCGACCGGAACTCTAATAACTAAAGTTCCTTGGGTGAATAATGTAAACTCACTACACCAGTATGTTTTAGCGCTTTCATGGCGTGTTTACTGACAGATATAAGTAAGAACTTTACACTACTTTATATTAGAAATGGCAACAGAATGAATGTCACATAACAAGAAGATAGAGAAAAAGAAGCTTATCGACTATGTCGTCGGTACGGACTACAAAGGCGGACTCGCGCACTTTTTCAGGATTTATGAATATCCCAAATACAGATCAGCAGATACCAGAAGGTAAGAAAAGTTGCTTTTGCATAATATTGCGAAACAAAACGCCAGATAATGTCTTACCTTATACACACATCATAATAATACTTGTATGTTTAATGTGTCGACAATCCATCAAACGGTACGGCATCATAGCTTATCAAAGTCGTACTAAAGCATTTTGATAGATTTTTGAGCACCGTGTGTAATGTTCTATATTCTCAATGGAACGTATAAAATGTTGGTGTTGTTTACTTGAGTCATATTGCGATCATATTGCAGTCTACACTCATCTCTTATGTTTGACTGCCATCTACTGGTCACACTTATCATTACACCATGTACCAAATAAAATTGCTTCGAGGTCGGTGAGCAAAACCAGAATTATTCCGTTCATTAGGAGCACCAGGTTATAAGGCGCACTGTCGAGTTTTGAGAAAAAAATAGATTTTTAGTGCGCTTTATATTTCGGAGAATAAAGGTAACAATTTTAGGCCATCCGTTGATTTTTTTCTGACTTGGACGGGAATCAAACCCACTTTTTTTCCCGCTTGCTGTATCATGTTTGCACACTCTTAAGTGCTCAACCACCCAAGTCTAAGGTAGACAGCACTGCCGTCACTGATATATCCGTGAGATGTGTAATTGGTAAGGTGTTTAGGTTTGTTATTAATAATCATATAATGCACTCAGTCATGAATTCATTGACATAGTGGTGGCGCGTAGACATAAAAAAATAAATACCAAAAGCCAGTCCACCCCTGTAAACTGCTCTCTTCCTGGTCTGATAAAATAAACTACAGTATTACGAAGGTTCGAAAACGTTGTATGATCTCACTCACCTGTTTAACAGCAGCACAGCAAACATTTTCAAATAATTTTCTTTTACAACTATCTCGACTCGCTCTTATCTGGAATATGACGGTTGATTGGTCAGCTGTTGCATGCTGTCAATCATTGTCACGTTGCCAAGAAGGCAGCGCCAGAAAGCCAGTCAATAAGCCATTAGGGGGTGCAAAGGGTCAGGCTTTTCCGCCTGGCACCAGTGTTTGACTTTTCTCCATTCAATAAAGTTGCATTGTTTTTGGACGGCAAAAAGTGCAGGGGACAAAAACTGCCTTTTGGAAAAGTGCAGGGGACCCTTGTCCCTCTCCCAAATTACGTCCATGTTAGACATACATCAAAGTCTACGTAATGTGAACGACAACATAAAAAAATGTGTATTTCACGAAAAATCCGAATTAGGCCTCATACCCTGCAGTGTGAACATAGCTAGTATGAACGTTAGATGCCAGACGTACTAGAGAATGGTAGAACTTTTCTTGTGTGCACTTAATGTTTAATATGAATTAAATAAAAGGTTATTCGTAATGCCACTCTTCTATCTGAGGTATTTTTATACACAGTATTTCTCAACACATTCAGCAGCGCTTGTGAGTGTTTTTATCGTCTCAGAACTCTTCCTTAATGAAGTTCATGTACTTAGATTTACTGCATTACTCATTCCGCGGACTCACTGGATTCCAGTTTGTGAAAGGCCACGTCCTAAATTATGCAAGGTGGAAGAAAGTATTATAAATGGTGCAACAGCACTTGGAAGGCAAATCTTTTCTGGCAGCCTAATTCGCTCGTCATTAGAAGAGCTAAATTGAATAATGGACTACGGGGTAAGTACGCTGGTGTTCATGCGCATGTGTGACAGGGTAGGCGATGGTGGGTGGCAGGACTCTGTGGTCCCTCTACCTTGGTCCATCAGTTTCAATCAGGCAGCAAGACAGACCTCCCCTTTGGCGATGACCCTTCTCCATTAGAGTGCTGGGGCCCACACATGTAGTCCATTATGGTGTTTTACCTGGTCAACACCTGGATGCACCACCTGAGGACGCAAGAGAGATAGGACTGTTCTGATCATACAAGAAAAGACTCATTTCTATGACAATTATTTTTTCTTGAATGGAGTAATCACTGGGCTGCCAAAGCTTTATTGAGTAGTAATGGGGTTCTAGGATGGTGACAGTGGCACTCAATTATCTAATGTCATATTTGAATAACCAAATGTCTTCTTTATTCCTCATTATTCTCTGGTTTCAAACTTTTAAAACATCACATTTTATGTGGACACCTTGTAGTATACAACAATAGGTGGATTTTTCATTATTAATTATTTTGAAAATTATTATTGAATTTTTTGGACTATAAGCCTCACCAGTATATAAGCCGCACCCAAAAAATGTTAGGGAAAAAAAAAATGTTTTTATATATTAGCTGCACCGGACTATAAGCTGTAGCTATATACTGGTACGTTGTGAAATGAGATATTAGACTTAGATTTAGACACACTTTATTGATCCACTAGGGAAATTGTTCCACACTGTAGCTCAGTTACAAAGGATGGAAAGGATAATGCAGGTATAAAGTAGACAAAAAATGTACCATAGTAGCAATATAACATATGTAATATTTACATATTATATATATATATATATATATATATATATATATATTATACTGTAATACAAACCCCGTTTCCATATGAGTTGGGAAATTGTGTTAGAATACAATGATTTGCAAATCATTTTCAACCCATATTCAGTTGAATATTCTACAAAGACAACATATTGGATGTTCAAACTGATAAACTTTTTTTTTTTTTTTGCAAATAATCATTAACTTTAGAATTTTATGCCAGCAACACGTGACAAAGAAGTTAGGAAAGGTGGCAATAAATACTGATAAGGTTGAGGAATGCTCATCAAACACTTATTTGGAACATCCCACAGGTGTGCAGGCTAATTGGGAACCGGTGGGTGCCAATATATATATATATATATATATATATATATATATATATATATATATATATATATATATATATATATAAAAGTAGATTCCATGAAATGCTCAGTCATTCACACACAAGGATGGGGCGAGGGTCTCCACTTTGTCAACAAATGCGTAAGCAAATTGTTGAACAGTTTAAGAAAAACCTTTCTCAACTAGCTATTGCAAGGAATTTAGGGATTTCACAATCTACGGTCCGTAATATAATCAAAGGGTTCAGGGAATCTGGAGAAATCACTGCACGTAAGCAGCTAAGCCTGTGACCTTTAATCCCTCAGGCTGTACTGCATCAACAAGCGACATCAGTGTGTAAAGGATATCACCACATGGGCTCAGGAACACTTTAGAAACCCACTGTCAGTAACTACGGTTGGTCGCTACATCTGTAAGTGCAAGTTAAAACTCTCCTATGCAAGGCGAAAACCGTTTATCAACAACACCCAGAAACGCCGCCGGCTTTGCTGCGCCTGAGCTCATCTAAGATGGACTGATACAAAGTGGAAAAGTCTTCTGTGGTCTAACGAGTCCACATTTCAAATTGTTTTTGGAAACTGTGGACGTCGTGTCCTCCGGACCAAAGAGGAAAAGAACCATCCGGATTGTTATAGGCGCAAAGTCTGTGCTGTCTAGAGCTTGGCAGAATAACCGTGTAATACTCTTCCATACGAGTAGGTGGCAGCAGGTAGCTAATTGCTTTGTAGATGTCGGGAACGACGACAATGGTTTGCAGGTAAAAAAGGTGTCTAATGCTTAAACCAAAAATAAACAAAAAGGCGAGTGCCGCTAAGAAAAGGCATTGAAGCTTAGGGAAGGCTATGCAGAACTAAAACTGAATTGGCTGCAAAGTAAACAAAAACAGAATGCTGGACGACAGCAAAGACTTGCAGCGTGTGGAGCAGACGGCGTCCACAAAGTACATCCGTACATGACATGACAACAACAAAATAGGAGTGTAAGATAAGAACCCAAACACTACTATATTGATCCATGCTTGGTTATGGTTTGAATTCATATCCAACAATTGCGAGAACGACTTTTTGTTGTCAATATCGGCTGCTGAGTTTAATTGTTTAATGTTTTCTGCTGGTGGCGTGCCTCAGAATTTTTTCAATGGGGAAAAAATGTGCCTCGGCTCAGAAAAGGTTGAAAAATACTGGTCTGGTGGAGTAGGTGGGCAGGTTTGTCCACTGTCCTTCACTGACACAAACGCCTCCAACTGTGTGCCAATAGCTTGGCTGGCGTTCCGGATCAGTTTGTCAATCCGGTTTAAGTCCCTTTTGCTGGTGCTGCTCCCCCAACAAAGCACTGCAAAGTACAGGGCGCTGGCCACAACAGACTGAAAAAAGATCTCCAACAGCTTATTGCGCACATTAAAGGACCTAAGCTTCCTCAGGAAAAAGAGTCTGCTCATGCCCTTCTTGTAAACAGCTTTGCAGTTGTCCTTCCAGTCCAGTCTGCTGTTCAAGTGGACTCCCAGGTACTGGATGTCGATGGGCTCCACAGGGGTCATTCTTCTTGAATATTTACATAGAAAGGTGTTGTAAATGTTTATTTACATACTTTATTTCCAAACGGTGCCTGTAGCACGGCAGTAAAACGGCTGATCAAACAAAACAGAAAAGTTATTGATGTCTTTATTTATCCTATGTGAGATAAGTACGGTTTTCGCCTTTTTCAATGGAGTACAATATGTTTATGAGGACTCTTCTTCTCTGTACTTTGCAAACACTTTGAGTTTGAGCAGTTTCTTAAACTGGATCGTTGTTTGATTTCTTTGCTGAACAGATTCCCTAATTTAGCTGTTAGCAAAGAAAAATACATAGACTAGCCGCACCTTTGTATAAGCCGCAGGGTGCAAAGCTTGGGGAAAAAGTAGAGGTTTATAGTCTGGAAAATACGGTCAATTTTCCAAAATTAAATCTGGATAGTTTACGACAATAAACTTGTGACTGCATTAATACTTGAACATACATTTAATGATGGAGACATGTAATAAAATAGAATTAATCCTATTTGAGTTTGAGCAGTTTCTTAAACTGGATCATTGTTTGATTTCTTTGCTGAACCTTTTCCATAATTTAGCCGTTAGCAAAGAAAAATCCATGGATTAGCCGCACCTTTGTATAAACCGCAGGGTTCAAAGCTTGGGAAAAAATTAGCGGCTTATAGTCTGGAAAATACGGTAAATACTTTTTCAAAAATTAAATCTGGATAGTTTACGACAATAAACTCCTGACTGCATTAATATTTGAACATACGTTTAATGATGGAGACATGCAATAAAATATAATTAATCCTATTTGAGTTTGAGCAGTTTCTTAAACTGGATCGTTGTTTGATTTCTTTGCTGAACCTTTTCCATAATTTAGCCGTCAGCAAAGAAAAATCCATAGATTAGCTGCACCTTTGTATAAACCGCAGGGTTCAAAGCTTGGGAAAAAAGTAGCGGCTTATTGTCTGAAAAATACAGTACATACTTTTTCAAAAAATAAATCTAGACAGTTTACGACAAACTCTTGACTGCATGAATATTTTAACATAAATTTAATGACGGAGACATGCAATAAAATATAATTAATCCCACTATGCATTTTCCTATTGATGTCTTTGCCTGCCTGTTTAGGCAGCATACTAATGTATCTCTGCCAGTGTCTTTCTGATCAGACTGTTTACTACTTTAAAGGGGACCTTTAATGGATTTAGCCTTTTCTGACTTATAAATGTTACAATGTTGGATACTCGTGTTGAACAATCCCAAAGGGCTAAATCATAAGATTCTTACATTTTGGCAAGTCTGACTATGTCGTGATGTTACCACAAGGCAAAACTACTTATTTAGACTTTAAAGGGTGCAGATTGTAATCTTTTTTTACATTTAAAACACTTCCTTGTGGTCTACATAACATGTATTGGTGGTTCTTTAGTCAACATTTTGCATAGATTATGTTTTACAGACCGCCTTCACGCCGCTTTCTGACCGTCTCTTCAGGATGCGGCGTATTGTGGGCGGTCTCATTTATGTGGCTCCACTTTGACAGCGTCTTCTTTGTTGTTAGGACTTCCATAGCGAGTCTGCTGACTAGGGCTGGGCGATACAGCCTTTTATTAATATTTCGATATTTTTAGGCCATGTCGCGATACACGATATACATCTCAATATTTTGCCTTAGCCTTGAATGAACACTTGATGCATATAATCACAGCAGTATGATGATTCTATGTGTCTACATTAAAACATTCTTTTTCATATTGCATTAATATATGCTCATTTTAAACTTTCATGCAGAGAGGAAAATCACAACTAAGTCAATTTACCAAAACTGTATCTATTAAACAGTTATTATTATCTTTTGCAATTTGTTCAATGAACAATGGAAACAGCAAAGAAGAAATCTGTAGGTGGGAAGCGGTGTATTACGGCAGGTGTTGTGCTGGATAACGCACCCCCGCCGTAGAATGCACCCCTTGACTGTTGTGCCGGATAACACAGCCGGTGTTTCATTGTTTACATTCCCGGAAGATGACAGTCAAGCTTTACCATTGGCCTGTGGAGAACTGGGACAACAGAGACTCTTACCAGGAGGACTTTGAGTTGGATACGCAGACACGGTACCGTGAGTACGCATGCAGCTGCGGCTTCCAAACATTTGATCGCTTGCCCATACGTGCGTTCCGCTATGTGCATGTCACGTACGTAACTTTGGGGACTTTGGGGAAATATATGTGCTGTATGAACTTTGAGGAGGTGAACGGTACTTTGGGCTGTGGGATTGAGTGTGTTGTGCAGGTGTTTGAGTTGTATTGGCGGGTTATATGGACGGGTGGGGGGAGGTGTTTGTTATGCGGGATTAATTTGTGGCATATTAATTATAAGCCTGGTTGTGTTGTGGCTAATAGAGTATATATATGTCTTGTGTTTATTTACTGTTTTAGTCATTCCCAGCTGAATATCAGGTCCCACCCGCCTCTCACAGCATCTTCCCTATCTGAATCGCTCCCACTGCCCTCTAGTCCTTCACTCTCACTTTCCTCATCCACAAATCTTTCATCCTCGCTCAAATTAATGGGGAAATTGTCGCTTTCTCGGTCCGAATCGGTCTCGCTGCTGGTGGCCATGATTGTAAACAATGTGCGGATGTGAGGAGCTCCACAACCTGTGACGTCACGCTACTCGTCTGCTACTTCCGGTACAGGCAAGGCTTTTTTATCAGCGACCAAAAGTTGCGAACTTTATCGTCGATGTTCTCTACTAAATCCTTTCAGCAAAAATATGGCAATATCGCGAAATGATCAAGTATGTCACATAGAATGGACCTGCTATCCCCGTTTAAATAAGAAAATCGCATTTCAGTAGGCCTTTAAAACAAATAAAGTGCACTTTTGTGCATGATGTCACACAAGATATTTCAAAAACATTTCAAATAAAACTTAGCTGCATAATAGCAAAAATCAAATAGTGTATGTCCGTCGCTATGTGGTTGGTTCCTGCGGACGTTATCTCGTTCTGTTGTTGACTATTTTTTTTCATACGGTGTTGATGTGGAAATGGAAGACGCCAGGCGCAATTGGGTCAGTGCGGGTTGCTTCGGCACCGGCCGAGATGTTGACATGCGGAGTTTCAAGCACTCCTTATTCTCTAGCGGGTGACTTTTGAAATGATGCTACAAATTAGTAGTGCTGCTACTTTTTGTAGCAACGCTTTTGCCGCATACTTGACATATTACGCTTGTCTGTTCAACATCTTCCCGCTTGAAGCCAAACTACCACCAGACGATGGACCCCGTGCTGTTTTTCTTCGATTCGCACCTTCTTTCTCTCGTATTACCACTGGCACCGCAGCTAACGTTACCCATGCCGCTACCTCTCTGCTCCACGAGGGGGTATGACGTTGCACGTGCGACAGTATGTGACGTATGTAACAAGGTGCCCTTGTTTATCTCTCTGTGCGAAGGAGAGACAAGAAAGAGTGAGAAAAGCCCGCAGCTGAAAGCAACTGCGTGAGAACGTATGCTCGAATACCTACGATATAGTAATTTTCTACATCGCACAGAGACAAACCCGCGATATATCGAGTATATTCGATATATCGCCCAGCCCTACTGCTTGCTGTCAGATTAAAGTTCTAACTATACGCTACTTTGTATTAAAAAAATGGCATTAGCTGAGGATGCATGTGCGTGTTCGAGCCCCACAACAAGAGGATAGCGAAAAAGAAGGAGCTTATTGACTACAGCATGGAACTACAGTGGACCCACGTTAAGCAGTTTGGGTAAATTTCTACCATTTAGGGAGCTATCCACTGAAATCCCAAGCAGCTCGTTTGGCGGAAGTATGAAGAAAGGCAAGATTATTTTATAAATTTATCTGCAGTGGTTTGATTTAAATTGTTGGGGACTTACTTTATGCAGTTTTGACCAAATACAAAACAGTTGGGTTTGCATCATAGAGCCCCTATAAGTTAAAGGCCTACTGAAATGCGATTTTCTTATTTCTACGGGGCTAGCATGTCCATTCTATGTGTCATACTTGATCATTTTGCAATATTGCCATATTTTTGCTGAAAGGATTTAGTAGAGAACATCGACGAAAAAGTTCGCAACTTTTGGTCGCTGATAAAAAAGCCTTGCCTGTACCGGAAGTAGCAGACGATATGCGCGTGACGTCACAGGTTGTGGAGCTCCTCACATCCGCACATTGTTTACAATCATGGCCACCAGCAGCGAGAGCGATTTGGACCGAGAAAACGACGATTTCCCCATTAATTTGAGCGAGGATGAAAGATTTGTGGATGAGGAAAGTGAGAGTGAAGGACTAGAGGGCAGTGGGAGCGCGATTCAGATAGGGAAGATGCTGTGAGAGGCGGGTGGGACCTGATATTCAGCTGGGAATGACTAAAACAGTAAATAAACACAAGACATATATATACTCTATTAGCCACAACACAACCAGGCTTACATTTAATATGCCACAAATTAATCCCGCATAACAAACACCTCCCCCCTCCCGTCCATATAACCCGCCAATACAACTCAAACACCTGCACAACACACTCAATCCCACAGCCCAAAGTAGCCTTCACCTCCCCAAAGTTCATACAGCACATATATGTCCCCAAGGTCCCCAAAGTTACGTACGTGACATGCACATAGCGGCACGCACGTACGGGCAAGCGATCAAATGTTTGGAAGCCGCAGCTGCATGCGTACTCACGGTACCGCGTCTGCGTATCCAACTCAAAGTCCTCCTGGTAAGAGTCTCTGTTGCCCCAGTTCTCCACAGGCCAATGGTAAAGATTGACTGTCATCTTTCGGGAATGTAAACAATGAAACACCGGCTGTGTTTGTGTTGCTGAAGTCGGCCGCAATACACCGCTTCCCACCTACATCTTTCTTCTTTGATGTCTCCATTGTTCATTGAACAAATTGCAAAAGATTCACCAACACAGATGTCCAGAATACTGTGGAATTTTGCGATGAAAACAGACGACTTAATAGCTGGCCACCATGCTGTCCCAAAATGTCCTCTACAATCCGCGACGTCACGCGCTGACGTCATCATACCGAGACGTTTTCAGCAGGATATTTAGCGCGAAATTTAAAATTGCACTTTAGTAAGCTAAATCTGGCATGTGTTGCAATGTTAAGATTTCATCATTGATATATAAACTATCAGACTGCGTGGTCGGTAGTAGTGGGTTTCAGTAGGCCTTTAAGTTCTTAGCCAGAAGGGGAGGAGTGGTGACGACTTTGATATATATTTAAACAGTGTACATTTTCAAAAGATACTTTTTGAAAAGGGTATGGTTTCATTTGCAATCAGGGAACGCTTTCACAATTGAACATCTTGCAGACAGATAAAAAAAAAAAGGGTTATTAATGTGACTGTGGATCACAATGTACACCAAATCATATTCAAGATGTATTACCTGGACCACAAGTAGGCGTTTTAAATGTTAATTAAATTCAACACAGACCCCCTTTAATGAGAGGAACATGTAAGTCAACTTCTACATTTCATTTTTTTTTACAAACTGTGTGAAATGATTGAAGTATAAATAGCTGTGGTAACTATGGAGGGACATAGAGCATTCCAGGGTAAGGGAAGCCTTACTTTTTAGAAATGATAACACTCCCCGGTGGGCCTATCAGTCTGTGTTAAGACTGCTGAGAAGGCTGTCTCATGAGCAGCCTCCCCTGCACACACCATTTCCCTTGGTCATTTGTCTCTGTCCACTTTCTCTCTCTCTCTCTCTCCTCACCTTTTTCCCTTTTCTCATCATATTCAAGTCCTTATTTTGGACACTTTGGTCTTTTTCTATGATCACCGTTCTTAAGCTTGAGCTTTGATTGCTCCATAATTGCGCTGGTCAGACAACTGTTGACTTTCCAGTTTCAGGGATTCATGGTTGACCGTTGGTATCATTAACCTTTGGTACCTGTTATTTGCAGCCTTGAAATACAGTAACTAGATCAAAATATAGGAATGATAAGTGGAAGATCTGTATTTGACCCCCCACCCAGGGTTTCCCCAAGATTGCCAAGATACCTGTGGTGGTGGGGGTGTGGTTAGGGGCAAGGTCACCATGACGTCATCACATTTGTTATGATGATATGACTTGCTTTAAAAAAACGCTTAAAAAATATATACATACATTTAAAAACAAATCATTATTAATCATGATTAACATACAGTACAAGCCAAAAGTTCAGACACACCTTCTCCTCATTCAATGTGTTTTCTTTATTTTCATGACTATTTACATTGTAGATTGTCACTGAAGGCATCAAAAACTATGAATGAACACATGTGGAGTTATGTACTTAACAAAAAAAGGTGAAATAACTGAAAACATGTTTTATATTCTAGTTTCTTCAAAATAGCCACCCTTTTGCTCTGATTACTGCTTTGCACACTCTTGGCATTCTCTTGATGAGCTTTAAGCACACCAGTGACGTGAAAACCATTTCAGGTGACTACCTCTTGAAGCTCATCGAGAGAATGCCAAGAGTGTGCGAAACAGTAATCAGAGCCAATGTTTCAGTTAACATGTTTTCAGTTATTTCACCTTTTTTTGGTAACACTTTAGTATGGGGAACATATTCTAAGTAACAAAGACTTAATTTGGAGTTATTTGGTTAGGGTTAGGGTTGGGGTTGATGTTAGGGTTAGGGTTGGGGTTAGGGTTAGTAATTATTATGACCAATATGTTACTAATTTGCATGTTAATAAGCAACTAGTTAACTTAGAATGTGTTCCCCTTACTGAAGTGTTACCCCTTTTTTTGTTAATTACATAACTCCACATGTGTTCATTTCATGTTATTTCATCTTTTTTGGTTACACTTTAGTATGGGGAACATATTCTAAGTAACAAAGACTTCATTTAGAGTTATTTGGACACTAGGGGAACATCTTCTAAGTAACAAAGAATTCATTTGGAGTTATTTGGTTAGGGTTAGGGTTAGGGTTAGGGTTGGGGTTGTTGTTAGGGTTAGGGTTGGGGTTGCGGTTAGGGTTAGTAATAATAAGGCCATGCAGAATAAGGCATTAATAAGTACTTAATAATGAATCATTAAGAGCCAATATGTTACTAGTTTGCATGTTAATAAGCAACTAATTAACTTAGAATATGTTCCCCATACTAATGTTTTACCCCTTTTTTTGTTAAGTACATAACTCCACATGTGTTCATTCATAGTTGTGATGCCTTCAGTGACAATCTACTATGTAAATAGTCATGAAAATAAAAGTTATGTACTTAACAAAAAAGGTGAGATAACTGAAAACATGTTTTATATTCTAGTTTCTTCAAAATAGCCAGATTACTCTGATGACTTTTTTGCACACTCTTGGCATTCTCTCGATGAGCTTCAAAGGTGCCGGACGACTCTGGGTCCGTCTGCGTTCTGAGTGAAGGCCTCACATCTGTGGAACTCTTTGCCACTGGAGTTAAAGTCACAGTCGGACATTAAACTTTTCTCCGCAAAACCTGAAAAAGTGGCTTAAGGAAAATCAAAAGTGTGAGCACTAGAAATGGATGCAGTATGGACAAATGGGGCCAATTATTTGCAATGGGTTTTTATTTTTGTACTTGTCGTAATCCTTTTGTATGTGTTTTTCACTTTTTTCATCTTTTTTTAAAAGCCTAACCAGAGAGAAGGGTTGCAAATTAGCCTGTGGCTATAAGTCTAATGTACTTTGACATTGGTTACCTATGGCAGTGTTTTTCAACCACTGTGCCGCCCGTGAGATACAGTCTGGTGTGCTGTGGGAGATTATGTAATTTCACCTATTTGGGTTATAAATATTTTTTGCAAACAAGTAATTATAATCCGCAAATGTGCCGTTGTTGAGTGTCTGTGCTGTCGAGAGCTCGGCAGAGTAACCGTGTAATACTCTTCCATATCAGTAGGTGGCTTCAGTTAGCTAATTGCTTTGTAGATGTCGGGAACATGGTTTGTCGTGATCACGATATGCGGGAGGCAGTGTGTAGGTAAAAAGGTATCTAACACTTAAACAAAAGGTGGTTGCCACTAAGAAAAGGCATTGAAGCTTAGGGAAGGCTATGCAAAACGAAACTAAAACTGAACTGGATGCAAACTAGGCAAAAACAGAATGCTGGACGACAGCAAAGACTTACAGCGTCTGGAGCAGAGATGGCGTCCACAAAGTACATCCGTACATGACATGACAATCAACAATGTCCACACAAAGAAGGATAGCGTCCGCACAACTTAAATAGTCTTGATTGCTAAAACAAAGCAGGTGCGGGGAATAACGTTCAAGGAAGACATGAAACTGCTACAGGAAAATACCAACAAAAGAAGAAAAGCCACCCAAATAGGAGCGCACAAGAAGTAAAACACTACACACAGGAAAACACCAAATAAGTCAGGGTGTGTTGTTACAGGTGGTGACAGTACACCTACTTTGAGACAAGAGCTTTATTGAGGCATGCTTGGTTATGGTTTAAAGTCATATCCAACAATTGCGAGATCAACTTTTTATTGTCAATATCGGCTACTGAGTTTCATTTTATTATGTTTTCCGCTGGTGGTGTGCCTCACAATTTTTTCAATGAAAAAAATGTGCCTTGGCTCAGAAAAGGTTGAAAAACACTGACCTATGGGTAGCAATGTTTAATTGTACTGTCCCAGTCAGATAAATACATGAATGAATGAATGAATGAATGAAAGAAGTAGTCACCTGAAATGGTTTTCACTTCACAGGTGTGCTTGAAGCTCATTGAGAGAATGCCAAGAGTGTGCAAAGCACTAATCAGAGCAAAGGGTGGCTATTTTGGAGAAACTAGAATATAAAACTTTGTTTTCAGTTATTTCACCTTTTTTTTTGTTAAGTACATAACTCCACATGTGTTCATTCATAGTTTTGATGCCTTCAGTGACAATCTACAATGTAAATAGTCATGAAAATAAAGAAAACATATTGAATGAGGAGAAGGTTTTTTCAAACTTTTCTTTTATTATCGGTATCTGGTTTTTTTTTTGGTTTTTTTATATTAAATCAACATAAAAAACACAAGATACACTTACAATTAGTACACCAACCCAAAAAACCTTCCTCCCCCAATTACACTCATTCACACAAAAGGGTTGTTTCTTTCTGTTATTAATATTCTGGTTCCTACATTATTTATCAATATATATCAATACAGTCTGCAAGGGATACAGTCCGTAAGCACACATGATTGTGCGTGCTGTTGGTCCACTAATAGTACTAACATATAACAGTTAATTATACTCATTTTCATTCATTAATAGTTTCTATGTAACTGTTTTTATATTGTTTTACTTTCTTTTTATTCAAGAAAATGTTTTTAATTTATTTATCTTATTTTATTTTATTTTAATTTTTTTTAAAGGACCTTATCTTCACCATACCTGGTTGTCCAAATTAGGCATAATAATGTGTTAATTCCACGACTGTTATATTGGTATCGGTTGATATCGGTATCTGTAATTAAGGGTTTGGTCAATATCGGAATATCGGATATCGGCAAAAAGCCATTATCGGACATCTCTAGTTTTGGCACTAGCCGCTAGACTAGATCTGACTAATTTCTGTGTATGAGAATGAACTGCTGAAGCCTACTTGGATGAGAGGTGGAACTTCTTCTAAGACAAACTAAACAGTCCAGTTGCGATCCATTGAATGCCCTGAGAATACAATGACCATGAGAAAATCCATAGACAATTGCTTCATGGTGGCGGTACCTGGAAGACTGAAGGATCAAGTATAAAACTGTAAAAAAAACAAAAAACTAATTGTTCAGGTATGTTTTAGAGCGGGAATGCACAACACAAATTCCAAATTGTTAATCCCAGTTTCCTCCTACAAAACGGTTACCTAATCTGTTTGTCCTCTATTATTATTCGTCAAGCTTCACATCATTTGTAACTTGCACAACGCAAAGCAAGACTTATAAAGCCATTACAAGCAGATGTTAATCGCTGGTTACCTTGGAGGTGGAAATTCTTGACGCCTCATCATTTCCTCTCATGCTGCGTTGTTCCAGAGAAAATGCATCCATCTGTTTTTAAACATAAAACTTAAGTATTCTGGGAAACAAATAAGCAAATAGGCATTTGAATCTAGGATTCTTGGCACACAAATCAAATGCAGTATTATAAGTTTTGGAAGAATGTCGTTACATATGTAGGGTTTGGTCAGGTCTAGGTTCTGTGACATGTGTCCAAAGAATGAGGTCAGCTCACTGATGACTTGGATATACTGAATGAAGTAATTTATTCCCTGATGGCATATTCCAAGATGACAATATCAGGCTTCACGGGGCTCTTATTTTGAAAAAGTGGTTCAGAAAAATGCATCATCTTTTTACACATGGACCGGCCACTAGACCCACTGAGAGTCTTTGGGATGGGCTGTCTTGTGTCATCAACACAAGGCATTGGGGAAGAACTGATGCAAATCTGAAAAATAAAATGTGACATTGCAGAAGCATGTAGAAACCAAAGTGCGGCAAATGTGCGGGATAATCAAAGCTAGAGATGATCCAACAAAATATTTGAGGGTTTTTTAGGATACCTAACATAAGTATCTATATTACTAACCAGAAGTTTACATTTAGTCATCACACCCTTGAATGTCGTATTTAATGTGGGCCCTTAATGGTTTACTCAAACAATTAATTTTCCAGAAAATCTGCCGTCTGCTCAATTTAGAATTTATTTTGGCTTGTTTTTCTCTAATGTAGTCTTATAAATACATTTTAATTAACCACAAATTAGGTCGGCTATTTTGTATATTCCGCCCCGAAAATATTCAGCAATTTCCGTAGATTCTACGTCACGGTAGTAACGCTTCAGCACTCTGACCATATCATCAGATCAGTCATATTAGAAATATGCACAAATTGGAAAGAGATGTGCTGGTTATCATTCACAATCCTTATCTAAGACAAGAACACATATGCTTGGCTTTTTTATGCATTCAAAATCGTGAATAAATAGCTAACAATTGAGTCAACAGATCTAGGGTCCTCCAGAAACCACCAACAATACTCCATTTACATGTCATGACCTAAAAATTAAGCAAATATGAATTATATTGTTATTATGAGCGCCAACCCAGATGGCTTATTTTAGCGACGCAATGATAGCAGTGAGCTAATGCTAGCTTATGCTGCTATTTTTGAAACTCTAAGCCGGCGGCTGCTTCTGTTTCGTCTCAAACTTGCTAAAACTTAATTCTAGATGATCATTTACCGTATTTTTCGGAGTATAAGTCGCAGCGGAGTATAAGTCGCACCTGCTGAAAATGCATAATAAAGAAGGAAAAAAACATTATGCAACTTTCATAAACTATGAAAAAAACTGCGACTTATAGTCCGAAAAATACGGTATGCATCTCTCACCTGGTAGTAGACAAATGTGGCCATGGACCGAGATGGCGAAAAAGACACTAGTTGCGGCACCTTTTTTTTTAACCCTTTGTAAGGATTGCAATTGAATCTTCATCTAAACAGGATTATATGAGCGTCTTGTCGATCAGCATCCCAGCGAAAGTGGAAATTGTACCGTAAGAGTTTGTTTTATTACGGTTAGTTTTATGTTTAGCACCATTCAGGTCGAGACCCCGATGAGGACGACGAGCATTAGACGGTATTTCAGTTTGTGCAGTGTGAGTATGCAAACCGATTGTTGCAGCAGCTGTCTGGGTGGCTGGTTTCAGACAATCATGGAGGTGCACCTGCTGGGTGTGAAGGGAGCCTAACTCTCACACGTGCAATAATAATGCTCTTTAATCAGCATCTTGATTTGCCACAACTCTGAGCTGGGATGGATTATTTTGGAAAAGAAGAAATGCACACTAACACAGATTTAGATTTGTGGACAAGATTTCGGAGGAATAGGTCTTTTGAGTATATAGTAAACGTTATACTCATGAAAAATGGTAGCAATTTATATTTTTGTTCATCAAGGATCCCAAAACTGAAATGACATTAATTACTGTAAGTGTATGTTAACTTCCATCCACAACTGAATTACTTTATTTATGATATTTCACAGTGCTGGTCTATGCAATGTAAGCTTGAACAGTCGGTCAGGAAGCGAGGCTACGCCTGTAACCTCAGGGTCGGGAGCCATCGCTCTCCACCCTCCCCTTTAGTCCCTCTTAGTCCCTCTGCAATCACAGCCACTCACTGATGATTTATGACTGCATGTAACCAGTCCACGGCCTGTGTGTGTGAAATATAAATGGAAAACATTGCAAAAGTAAGAATTTGCAGTGGAACCTCTTGAGGTTGAACACAATCCGTTGCATGATGTTGGTTGACCTCACATTTGCCCAGGTTAAGGCTCAGTATTTCCTGTTGGGAATAATGGAAATAGAAACAATCAGTTGCAGGATCAAGATGTCACATTACAAACATGTATGTTTCTCATAGTCATTCACATGGACGTCCCACTGGGGTGAGTTTTTCCTTGCCCTTATGTGGGCTTTGTACCGAGGATGTCGTTGTGGCTTGTGCAGCCCTTTGAGACACTTGTGATTTAGGGCTATATAAATAAACATTGATTGATTGATTGACTTAGACTTAGACTTCCTTTTTATTGTCATTCAAATTTGAACTTTACAGTACAGATAAGAACGAAATTTTGTTACATAAGATTGATTGATTGATTGATTGATTAAACGGAACCTAAGATGAATTTGGTCTTTTCTGACTTATAAATGGTGCTACAATGTTGAATACTTGTGTTAAACAATGCCCACGTATGAAATCATAAGGTTCTTGGGTTTTTTCGTGAGCTTGCACTCAGTTTTGTATGCCTCTGTTGGCACGATTTTGCAGTCTGGCTATCAGACGGATGTTCCTATTCAGACACCCTCTGCTTCATGCGATGAAGAACAGTGTTAGAAAGAAATACTTTTAATAATTAAAGTTACTCATTACGTTTCCAAAAAAAGTAATTGAATTACCGGTACTTAAGTAAATATTCTTCAACAGCTTCAAAAAATTACCATATTTTCCGGACCATAGGGCGCACCGGATTATAAGGCGCACTGCCGATAAATGAACTATTTTCGATCTATTTTCATATGCATTAAAGGAGTCATATTATAATTATTTTTTTTCTACATTTAAAACACTTCTTTGTGGTTCTTTGGTCAAAATGTTGCATAGATTATGTTTTACAAATCATCTTCAAGCCGCTTTCTGACAGTCGCTTTCGGATGCGCCGTTTTGTGGGCGGTCTTATTTACGTGGCTCACCTTCGGCAGCGTCTTCTCCCCGTCATCTTTGTTGTAGCGGTGTAGCGTGCAAGGACGGGAGTGGAAGAAGTGTCAAAAGATGGAGCTAACTGTTTTAATGACATTCAGACTTTACTTAAATAAATAAAGGAGCAGCATCTCCTCATCCGGAAACAACAACAAGGCCGGAAATGTGTCCCGTGGAAAACCGTCCGACCGGAACTCTAATAACTAAAGTTCTTTGGGTGAATAATGTAAACTCACTACACCGGTATGTTTTCGCGCTTTCATGGCGAGTTTAAAAGTAAGAACTTTACACTACTTTATTTTAGAAATGGCAACAGCGCAGGATGAATGTCACATAACAAGAAGATAGAGGAAAAAGAAGAAGCTTATCGACTCGCGCGCAATTTTTTAGGACTTATGCAGATCCCAACTGCAGGTACCAGGAAGTAAGAAAAGTGGCTTTTGCATAATATTGCGAAACAAAACGCCAGATAATGTCTTACCTTATACACACACCATAATAATACTCCTATGTTTAATGCGCCGACAATCCATCAAGCGGTGCGGCTTCATAGCTTACCAAAGTCGTACTAAAACATTTTGGTAGATTTTTGAGCGCCGTGTGTAATGTTCTATATTTTCAATGGAACATTTAAAATGTTGGTGTTATTTACCTGAGACATATTGCCATCATAGTGCAGTCTACACTTATCTCTTATGTTTGAATGCCATCTACTGGTCACACTTATCATTACACCATGTACCAAATAAAATTGCTTTGAGGTGAGTAAGCTCAACCAAACGTATTCCGCACTGTCGAGTTTTGAGGGAAAAAAAAATATTTTAAGTGCACCTTATTATTAAAGGCCTACTGAAACCCACTACTACCGACCACGCAGTCTGATAGTTTATACATCAATGATGGAATCTTAACATTGCAACACATGCCAATACGGCCGGGTTAGCTTACTAAAGTGCAATTTTAAATTTCGCGCGAAATATCCTGCTGAAAACGTCTCGGTATGATGACGCCTGCGTGTGACGTCACGGATTGTAGAGGACAATTTGGAACAGCATGGTGGCCAGCTATTAAGTCGTCTGTTTTCATCGCAAAATTCCACAGTATTCTGGACATCTGTGTTGGTGAATCTTTTGCAATTTGTTCAATGAACAATGAAGACCGCAAAGAAGAAAGCTGCAGGTGGGAAGCAGTGTATTGCGGCCGGCATGCAGCAACACAAACACAGCCGGTGTTTCATTGTTTACATTCCGAAAGATGACAGTCAATCTTTACCATTGGCCTGTGGAGAACTGGGACAACAGAGACTCTTACCAGGAGGACTTTAAGTTGGATACGCAGACACGGTACCGTGAGTACGCTTCCAAACATTTGATCGCTTGCCCGTACGTGTGTGCCGCTATGTGCATGTCACGTACGTTTGGGGACTTTGGGGAAATATATGTGCTGTATGAACTTTGGGGAGGTGAACGGTACTTTGGGCTGTGGGATTGAGTGTGTTGTGCAGGTGTTTGAGTTGTATTGGCGGGTTATATGGACGGGATGGGGGAGGTGTTTGTTATGCGGGATTAATTTGTGGCATATCAATTATAAGCCTGGTTGTGTTGTGGCTAATAGAGTATATATATGTCTTGTGTTTATTTACTGTTTTAGTCATTTCCAGCTGAATATCAGGTCCCACCCGCCTCTCACAGCATCTTCCCTATCTGAATCGCTCACTCTCACTTTCCTCATCCACAAATCTTTCATCCTCGCTCAATTTAATGGAGCAATTGTCGCTTTCTCGGTCTGAATCGCTCTCGCTGCTGGTGGCCATGATTGTAAACAATGTGCAGATGTGAGTAGCTCCACAACCTGTGACGTCACGCGCATATCGTCTGCTACTTCCGGTACAGGCAAGGCTTTTTTATCAGGGAGCAAAAGTTGCGAACTTTATCGTAGATGTTCTCTACTAAATCCTTTCAGCAAAAATAT
The DNA here is from genome assembly GCF_033978685.3 of Nerophis lumbriciformis. NCBI lineage: Eukaryota > Metazoa > Chordata > Actinopteri > Syngnathiformes > Syngnathidae > Nerophis > Nerophis lumbriciformis. The sequence continues at coordinate 16,445,285 of NC_084578.2, read as the reverse complement.
GGCAATATCGCGTAATGATCAAGTATGACACATAGAATGGACCTGCTATCCCCGTTTAAATAACAAAATTGCATTTCAGTAGGCCTTTATTATTGACTCTCCAAGTATGTATGTCTCAACTTCTGTGCAGCACTTTTGTGAAACCTGTATTGTATTTTTTAAAGTGGATTGGATTGAATCGTTTTGAATCGAGAATTTATTCTGAATGGAATCGTTACCACCAAGAATCGAATCGTGTGGTTCCCAAAGATTTAGAAAAATTACGGCGTGTGTCTGAGAGGTGAGCTGCTTTACATGTCGTATGCACTCCAATGTGTTCTTGTAGACAAACTGCAGACATAGTACTGAGCAGCCAGGACTTAAAAACAACACGTGTTTTCAAACTTGGCAATGAGTGGAGTCGTGGACAGGAAAGACAACAGGCGATGATAAATGATCGTACAGTGATGATGTACTTAATGATTGGCATAAACAACGCAGTGTGAAAATATGTCTGAAAGCAAATGTGTTCTTTAGTGATCATGTGCAGGCACACCATTATCCCTCACCTGCCCTTTGTCTTGGTCTCTCGCTATCTCCTTGTCATGCTTCAGTGAACCTTGACTTCGCCAGCCTCCTGAAATGCAATCTCCCGCAAAACCCATCAAATAAAAATTCATATTGATACTCTGGCTCAGCATTCTCCACCTTTTCCCTTCTCTCACAATCAGTGGTCCACGATGATAAATGACCAACTGTCAGATATTAAAGTCTGGAACACAGAACAACACATTCCTTCTTTCTTTCCATGCAGTTCTCACGCCTTTTTGCATTTTACAGACTTACACGGCGACTGTATCACCATCAAGAGCACTTAGCAGCGAATAAACAAGTCAGCTAAAATTCGTCACTTTCATTTTAATAATTGCCACAATTTTAAGAGTTGCTCATCTTCTCTGGACAGACAATTTAATTACAACTCACCTGCGATTAATCGTGCCTATCAGATTTCTGCTGCTGCTCTTTCAGTAGCTAATCGTCATTAATATATTAAACATCCATCCATCCATCCATTTTCTACCGCTTATTCCCTTTTTGGGGTCGCGGGGGGCGCTGGAGCCTATCTCAGCTACAATCGGGCGGAAGGCGGGGTACACCCTGGACAAGTCGCCACCTCATCGCAGGGCCAACACAGATAGACAGACAACATTCACACTCACATCCACACACTAGGACCAATTTAAACATACATCCTGAAAAACGAATTATGTGCTGAATTAGCCACGGTTTTGTTTTACTTGAGTATGGAAAGCACCATATATAAAAGTGTTTGACTGTATAAAGGAGTATAAATTGTAAAGATGGGATTTATGGCTGTTTAAGAAGCCATTCTTTTCAAAGAGTTGTTTAAAAGAGTGGCTTGTTTTTTTAATGAGGAAAACAATTACTTGTACAAAAGAGCTGTCAAAATATTATATAAAGTATACTTTATTTTTCAGACTATAAGGCGCACTTAAAATCTTTTAATTTTCTCAAAACTCGACAGTGCGCCTTATAACCCGGGGCGCCTGATGTACGGAATCATTTTGGTTGTGCTTACCGACCTCAAATCTATTTTATTTGGTAAATGGTGAAATGATAAGTGTGACCAGTAGATGGCAGTCACACATAAGAGATAAGTGTAAACTGCAATATGATGGCAGTCACACATAAGAGATATGTGTAGGCTGCAATATGACTCAAGTAAAAAACTCCAAAATGTTATATGTATAGAATATAGAACATAACACAAAGTGCTCGGAAATACATCAAAATGTTTTAGTACGACTTTGGTAAGCTAAGAAGACACACCGCTTGATGGATTGTACTGTGCTTCAACATATGAGTATTATTATGGTGTGTGTATAATGTAAGACATATTATCTGGCGTTTTGTTTTGCAATATTTTGCAAAGGCAACTTTTCTTACCTTCTGGTACCTGTTGATGAGTATTTGGGATCTGCATAAGTCCTGAAAATGTGCGCACATCCACCTTTGTAGTCCGTGCTGACACTGTAGTCTTCTTAATTTTCTCTATCTTCCTGTTATGGGACATTCATCTTCCGCTGTTGCCATTTCTAATATAAAGTAGCGCAAAGTTCTTACTTCTATCTGTCAGTAAACTCGCCATGAAAGCGCTAAAACATACCGGTGTAGTGAGTTTACATTATTCACCCAAGGAACTATAGTTATTAGAGAATTCCGGTCGGACGGTTTTTCACGGGACACATTTCCGGCGTTGTTGTTGTTTCCGGATGAGGAGATGCTGCTCTGTTATTGATTGAATCAGTATTACCTGAGTGCTTCTATGTTAGCTACCTCTTTTTGTTTTTAATGTATATTTTCTGCTGGATCTACTCTATTTTATGCTGCCTTTTTTTTTTTTTTTTTTTTTTTTTTTTTTTTTTGCTGCAGCTGTTACATATACTGTAATATTGTACATGGTAATTGGGATTTGTTATATATTGTATATATTATATACAAATATAATATGATATATTAGTATATATTATATACTGTATATATAATATGTAAATATTACATATATGTTATATTCTATATTGCTACTATGGTACATTTTTAGTCTACTTAATACCTGCATTATCCTTTTCAGCCTTACCCTTTCCATCCTTTGAAACTGAGCTACTGTGTGGAACAATTTCCACGAATTTTTTTTTTTAAATTAACTTAAAAAAAAAAAAAAAAAAAAGGTTAATCAAAATTCCTTTAATGATTAATTATTTTCCAATCAATTTTCTAGTCGGGCAATTGCATATGCTGTATCTGCTTGCTGCATAAGAAGAAAATAAAACGGCTCAACTGGGAATCAGTTCTCATCAATCACGTAAAAGAGTCCAAATTTGCCTCGATTTAAAAGTTGGTCAATAGAAAAGTTCACAAATAGAGGGGTTCGTAAATTGAGGTTTTACTGTACTATACAGGTGAGAGGCATGATTTATGATATCGCATTAACGTTTAGAGACTTAGACTTAAACTTAGACTTCTTTTTTTTGTCAGGCTTGCCCCTGACAGTTTGGTTGTGTTTTAGTTTTTCCTCTGTGTGTGTAGTATTTCCTGTCAGCGCTCTTGTTTTGGTTCTGTTTCCTGTTTGTCTCCCTGAGTGCTGTGTCCCCTCAGCTGTGGCTGATTGGCACCTGGCCACACCTGGTGTCAATCAGCCAGCTGCTATTTAAACCTGCCTTCCCCTCCAGTCAGTGCTGGATTGTCATTGTCATTGTCGCTAATACTTGTTGTCACTACTACCTGTCATAATAATTGTTGTGTAGCTCTGTCTACTTTTGTTCACTCTGCTCATGTCATAGTTCCTTCGTGTCACAGTAAGTGTTTTCGTTTCTTGTCCACAGTTAGCCTTTGTGCTATTTTAGTTCAGAGCCAAGTTTGTTCTCCGCCTTGTGCGCGCCTTTTGTTTGTACCCTTTTGTTTGTTTTTTTGCTATAGTGTTAAATTAAATCATGTTTTCTCGCTCAATGCCTGCCGTCATCTCTGCATCTTGGGGTTCGTCACCAACAAACTCTGACATTTTTATTGTCATTCAAATTTGAACTTTACAGTACAGATAAGAACACAATGTTGTTGCATTAGCTCGTTGTAGTGCAGGATAAAAGAGCAATAAGGTGCATATATAAATAAATAGATTACTGTACAGATAAATAAATTGCACTTTTTCATATGCATCCACGTTTATGGATGTATGTTATATTGTCTTTATATTCCAGCGAGTTAATCCGTTTTTGGGGGTGAATTGAGGGGATTAGTATGATGCGTTCAAGAGTCTTACGGCCTGAGGGAAGAAGCTGTTACAGAACCTGGAGGTTCTGCTACGGAGGCTGCGGAACCTCTTTCTAGAGTCCAGCAGTGAAAACAGTCCTTGGTGTACATTTACATTGCAAACTTAAACACAATACAGAAGCTGAAGCTCCGGTAGCTCGCATTACCTTTCTTAGTGATCAGAGGAACAGTGTTAGCAAGGCGCTGTGTCACTACGCCAGAGAAGTAGTTGCTCGATGTTAGCTCTTACAATAACAATGTTGTTATAGCTAACAGGTGAAGTCATGCAAATCGGGTGTTGTGGGCAGTTTTTAGGTGTTTTTAATTCCAAAATCAATTTCATATGAAAAAATGTGAAGTCCAAAATGCTAATACAGTAGAACATCCGAAGTCGAGCATACCATGAATTGATTTACTTGGACCCCGACTTAAACAAGTTGAAAAAATTATTCGGGTGTTATTTAGTGGTCAATTGTACGAAATATGTACTATACCAGGGGTAGGGAACCTATGGCTCTAGAGCCAGATGTGGCTCTTTTGATGACTGCATCTGGCTCTCAGATAAATCTTAGCTAAAATTTGCTTAACATGATAAGTAATGAATAATTACTCTGGTAATCACAGTGGTAAAAATAACCACGTATCAACCAGACTACAAAGCCATCAGCAAAACCATGCAGCACCAGAAGTCGCATTAATGGTAAGAACTATTTTATTTATTATTGGTTGTCTTCAGAATAACAATGTTATTAAAAAGAATAAATACACATGTTGGTCTTTCTTAAGAATGCACGCATTTAGTTGTATTCAGTGTTAAAGGGGAACATTATCACAATTTCAGAATTGTTAAAACCATTAAAAATCAGTTCCCAGTGGCTTATTATATTTTTCGAAGTTTTTTTCAAAATGTTACCCATCACGTAATATCCCTAAAAAAAGCTTCAAAGTGCCTGATTTTAATCATCGTTATAAACACCCGTCTATTTTCCTGTGACGTCACATAGTGAAGCCAACACAAACAAACATGGCGGAAGAACAGCAAGCTATAGCGACATTAGCTCGGATTCAGACTTGGATTTCAGCGGCTTAAGCGATTCAACAGATTACGAATGTATTGAAACGGATGGTTGTAGTGTGGAGGCAGGTAGCGAAAACAAAATTGAAGAAGAATTTGAAGCTATTGAGCCATATCGGTTTGAACCGTATGCAAGCGAAACCGACGAAAACGACACGACAGCCAGCGACACGGGAGAAAGCGAGGACGAATTCGGCGATCGCCTTTTAACCAACGATTGGTATGTGTTTGTTTGGCATTAAAGGAAACTAACAACTATGAACTAGGTTTACAGCATATGAAATACATTTGGCAACAACATGCACTTTGAGAGTGCAGACAGCCCAATTCTCATCAATTAATATATTCTGTAGACATACCCTCATCCGTGCTCTTTTCCTGAAAGCTGATCTGTCCAGTTTTGGAGTTGATGTCAGCAGGCCAGGGAAGCTAGGGTCGATAGGGGGTTTAGCTCGCTCGTCTGCGGGAACAAACTGCCGCCATTGCTTGCCGTGCTACCGAGGTCTTTTGTCCCTGAATTGCTCACACACTCCGGCAGATTCAATGGGGGTCTGGCGGCAGATTTCTTTGACTTTATCGTTGGAAATGCATCTGCTTTGAGTGTCGCAGGATATCCACACATTCTTGCCATCTCTGTCGTAGCATAGCTTTCGTCGGTAAAGTGTGCGGAACAAACGTCCAATTTCTTGCCACTTTCGCATTTTTGGGCCACTGGTGCAACTTGAACCCGTCCCTGTTCGTGTTGTTACACCCTCCGACAACACACCGACGAGGCATGATGTCTCCAAGGTACGGAAAACAGTCGAAAAAACGGAAAATAACAGAGCTGATTTGACTCGGTGTTTGAGAAAATGGCGGATTGCTTCCCGATGTGACGCCACGTTGTGACGTCATCGCTCCGAGAGCGAATATTAGAAAGGCGTTTAATTCGCCAAAATTCACCCATTTAGAGTTCGGAAATCGGTTAAAAAAATATATGGTCTTTTTTCTGCAACATCAAGGTATATATTGACGCTTACATAGGTCTGGTGATAATGTTCCCCTTTAAAAAATAATATTTGTCTCTCACGGAAATACATTTTAAATTATTTGGCTTTCATGGCTCTCTCGGCCAAAAAGATTCCCGACCCCTGTACTATACTGTACAATCTACTAATAAAAGTTTCAATCAATCAATCAAAGTTACTGGTCGATTTTGTATTTCGAAAAACATTTTTAATTCAAATGTCAATTCCAGCGTTATTGCCCAATGCCTTTTTATTAGATCTTTACATGGCAAATAGAAAAGGGAAAACATATATACATTTATTATGCTATAACTACTTTTTTTATTGTGTTTTTACAAGGTCGAGATTCAATTTGACAGCAATTGTGAGATCCATCAGTTGTCTCGATTGGCAGTTATTTTGAGCTACTGGGAACCCTGCGGGACGCCAAGGGCAGGCCTTTTCAACGTCTTGTCTTTTTCAGGACATAATGATATTCTTTTACTCGGAATAGGATTTTCGGTCTCTCTCATTTTCTTCTCACCTTCACCTTTCCATCGCTCTCAATAGCTCCCTCCTCACCTCACCTCACCTCACCCCACCACGTCCCGTCAGCCAGCCCATGCTGGCGCTCCCTCCATGGCTGCCGTCTTCACAGTGCAAGCCAGGGATGAGAGACAAATCAAAAACCATCGCATTTCCCCACAGTCCCTCTGACTGTGCCAGATTAAATTAGAGCTTTTTCATCTTCTTTCTCATCTTCCTCTTTTCCCTGCCTCCTGTGGCTCAACTCAGAATTACCTGGAACCAGAGTGTCGAGAAACCGGGTGGCGCCGTATCAAAAGTTCATTTAGAGAGAGATAGTCTGTGCTTCTCAACATTAAATGGGTTGGCTCTCTTTAAATCTTCTAGTTTTTTTTTATAAAAGTTTCAAAACTAAGGTGAAATCTCTTTTTCTATCTACTGTAACTTCACCTTTAGACCATTAGTTAAATGTAGAAAACAGATATAATATTGGGTGTGCAACCAGAGCATTTGAAACTTCTAAAGAATGCACCGTTTTGTTGATTTAAGTAACTATTTGGCCAAAAGAATAATAGCCCTTTTATGAATAAATATTAGGAACATTTATGAATAAATATTAGGAACATTTTTTTAAGAAAATGACACACACAATACAGTGCAATATTTTTGTCATTAAATCTGTGATCGTAGTGTGTATGAGTGTTGTTTGCGGTTGGAACATTCAAATAACAATAATATTGCTAAAAAAAAAATATATTAAAAAAAAAAAACAGTATTTTTCGGACTATAAGACGCACTTAAAATCCTTTCATTTTCTCTAAAATCAACAGTGCGCCTTATACCGTATTTTCCGCACTATAAGGCGCACCTAAAAACCACAAATTTTCTCAAAAGCTGACAGTGCGCCTTATAACCCGGTGCGCTTTATATATGGATAAATATTAAGATTCATTTTCATAAAGTTTAGGTCTCGCAACTACGGTAAACAGCCGCCATCTTTTTTCCCCGTAGAAGAAGCGCGCGGTGCATGCTGGGATATGTGACGTTTCATTTCCATTTGTGTGTTTATGTAAAGACCCCAAAATGGCTCCTATTAAGTGTGTTGTCTGTCTAATTATAAATAATGCAGACGAGGCGTGTTAACTGAGTTCTCAACGTTTACTCACAGCGTGCTAACTGCCAGCATACAACGCTTCTCAGGGCTACCGCGCATGCTCGTAACTATCGTTGCATGCTGGGTAGTGTAGTTGTTATATTTGCTAGCTCATAACAGCACATTGAGAGACACGCTTACGCGCTTAATTCAATACTCGCCGTCATTCCGGGTGGATTGACAAAAGACCTCCAGCCGCTAGATATTGGTGTCAACAGGGCATTCGAAGCTAGACTGCTAACTGCGTGGGAACAGTGGATGACGAAGAAGCGCGCGGTGCATGCTGGGATATGTGACGTTTCATTTCCATTTGTGTGTTTATGTAAAGACCCCAAAATGGCTCCTATTAAGTGTGTTGTCTGTCTAATTATAAATAATGCAGACGAGGCGTGTTAACTGAGTTCTCAACGTTTACTCACAGCGTGCTCATAACCACATTCTAACTGCCAGCATACAACGCTTCTCAGGGCTACCGCGCATGCTCGTAACTATCGTTGCATGCTGGGTAGTGTAGTTGTTATATTTGCTAGCTCATAACAGCACATTGAGAGACACGCTTACGCGCTTAATTCAATACTCGCCGTCATTCCGGGTGGATTGACAAAAGACCTCCAGCCGCTAGATATTGGTGTCAACAGGGCATTCGAAGCTAGACTGCTAACTGCGTGGGAACAATGGATGACAGAAGGCGAACACACCTTCACTAAGACGAGGAGGCAGCGCCAGACGACGCCAACATCTGCCAGTGGATCGTAAATTTGCCCAACTTTTCACTTCGGACACCGAAGACGAAGGATTTACGAATGAAGAATAACTTCAGAAAGTGAGCGCTATGTTTATTTTGTGTGTTGTGACATTAACGTTCGAGCAACATTATGTTGCTATTGCTCTGCACTATTTTGAATTTTACTATGTTTGTGATTGCACATTTGCGTACATTTTGGGAGTGAACAGAGTTGTTAGAACGCTGGTTTTTAATATATTATTAAAGTTTGACTGACCTATCTGACTGTTTTTTTGACATTCCCTTTAGCGCAGCGTAGGCGCGGCTTATAGTCCGGGGCGGCTTATTGGTGGACAAAGTTATGAAATATGCCATTCATTGAAGGTGCGGCTAATAATCCGGTGCGCCTTATAGTGCGGAAAATACGGTAACCTGGTGCGCCTAATGTACGGAATAATTCTAGTTGTGCTTACTGTCAGATTCAAACACTGATGACATCTATTAAACAAGACAAGAAGCAAATAATTAAACAGAGACAGAATTAAATTTGGCTCAAATTGAGGAGAGACGCCTGGACACTGTACAGTGTCTCACCACGCTCTGGCGAAAGATTGTACACCACCTCTTTTATTTGGACTTTCCCTGATTACATGGCAACAGCTGTTTCTAAGGGACAAGGGTTGTAAACAGCCATCACCTTTGGTTACAGAACAGTTCAAAGAAAAGGTCGTAAACAGTTCACAGAAAAGGTCGTAAAACAGTTCACAGAAGAGGTCGCTTTGAGGGGAGGCAGGCCCTGCTTCATCTCCGCTTTGTAGTTCTTGGGTCAAGACAATATATTTCTGTTGATTACAATACGTGAAAGAAACAACACCTTCATGTTGCTTCCCATCCTACACAGTGGAGTTTTACAAGCCTTTTGCTTGGTAGGATTAAAGACAGCTTTTGTCCTCTTGCCGAGAACTCATTGACACACAAAGTTTTGTGATAACTTAGATACAATTATTCTAACACTTACAGTCCTCGAAGCAATTTTATTTGGTACATGGTGTAATGATAAGTGTGACCAGTAGATGGTAGTCACACATAAGAGATACGTGCAATATGACGCCAGTAAACAACACTGAAACTTTAAATGTTCCTTTGAAAATAAAGAACATTACACACGGCACTCAAAAATCAGTCCAAATGTTTTTAGTATGACTTTGAAACCGCACCGCTTGATGGATTGTCGGCCCATTACGGCTACCGTAGTCAGAGATACATGTATTACTATGGTGTATGTATAAGGACCGCACCCATTAGCAGACATATTATCTGGCGTTTTGTTTCACAATATTATGCAAAACCAACTTCCCTTACCTTCTGGTACCTGCTGATATGTATTTGAGATCTGCATAAGTCCTGAAAATTTGCGCACGTCCGCCACTGTAGTCCGTGCCGATACCGTAGTCGGTAAGCTTCTTTGTTATGGGGCATTTACCCTCTGCTGTTGCCATTTCTAATATAAAGTAGCATAACGTTTTAGCTAATATCTCGCTACGGAAGCGCTAAAAACTACCGGTGTAGTGAGTTTACATTATTCACCAAAGGAACTTTAGTAATTAGAGAGTTCCGGTCGGACGGTTTGTCACGGAACACATTTCCGGTCTTGTTGTTTCCGGATGAGGAGATGCTGCTCCGTTATTGATTGAAGTAATGTCTGAATGTCATTAAAACAGTTAGCTCCATCGTTTGACACTTCTTCCACTCCCGTCCTTGCACACTACACCGCTACAACAAAGATGACGGGGAGAAGCCACGTAAATAAAACCCCCCACAAAACGGCGCATCCTGAAGCGACTGTCAGAAAGCGACTTGAAGATGATCCGTAAAACATAATCTATGCAACATTTTGACCAAAGAACCACCATTACATGTTATGTAGACCACAAGGAAGTGTTTTCCATTTAGAAAAAAAAAAATCATAATATGACCCCTTTAATGCGCCCTATAATCCAGTGCGCCTTTGGTATGAAATAAGACCTAAATAGACCCGCTCATCGGCAGTGCGCCTTATAATCCGGTGCGCCATATGGTCCAGAAAATACAGTAGTGCCCAATGTTCCAGGCTATAGAGCACACCAGTATATAAGCTGCACCCACCAAATTGTTGTAGAAAAAACTATGTTTACATATATAAACGTTGTGAAATGAGATTTTTGTAAATGTTTATTTACATACCATACCTTATCTGTTTCCAAACAGTGACTGTAACACGGCAGTAAAACGGCTAAACAAACAAAACAGACGTCATCGTTATGAACCCACTAGCTGCGGAAGCTCGCTCTCCAGTCAGCTAAACAGACTCAATATTCCACGGCGACGTTTTAGTGATTTAACAAAACTGAAACAATACAAAAAGAATGTTACTAACAATATTATTCCCAGATGGCTGGACAGAACAGGTTATTTGCCTTTTATTGGCAACCACAGTGCATGTATAAAATAATATGGATCAAAAGTAGAGATGTCCAATAATATCGGACTAATGATATTATCGGCCGATAAATGCTTTAAAATGTAATATCGGAAATTATCGGTAACTGTTTCACGGACGTAGAGAGAAGTACAGAGCGCCAATTAACCTTAAAGGCACTGCCTTTGCGTGCAGGCCCAATCACATAATATCTACCGCTTTTCACACACACAAGTGAATGCAAGCATACTTGGTCAACAGCCATACAGGTCACACTGTGGGTGGCCGTATAAACAACTTTAGCACTGTTACAAATATGCGCCACACTGTGAACCCACACCAAACAAGAATGACAAACACATTTCGGGAGAACATCCGCACCGTAACACAACATAAACACAACAGAACAAATACCCAGAACCCCTTGCAGCACTAACTCTTCCGGGACGCTACAATATACACCCCCCGCTATGTCCTACCCCCCAACCCTGCCCACCTCAACGTCCTCATGCTCTCTCAGGGAGAGCATGTCCCAATTTCCAAGCTGCTGTTTTGAGGCACGTTAAAAAAAATAATGCACTTTGTGACTTCAATAATAAATATGGCAGTGCCATGTTGGCATTTTTTCCATAACTTGAGTTGATTTATTTTGGAAAACCTTGTTACATTGTTTAATGCATCCAGCGGGGCATCACAACAAAATTAGGCATAATATTGTGTTAATTCCACGACTGTATATATCGGTATCGGTTGATATCGGCATCGGTAATTAAGAGTTGGACAATATCGGATATCGGCAAAAAGCCATTATCCGTCATCTCTAATCAAAACTCATTATTATTGTTATTTTCACGCGTTAATGTGACCATTTAGAGTAGTCTTTTTTTTTTTTTTTTTTTCTAAAAACATAACCACGCCCTGTTTGAAATGTATCTTCCAATCATGTCTATGTAAGTCCATGTTTTTTATGTGCTAAAAATAATCAACATGCCAACTGTGGGAGTAAACCAAGAGCAAAAATGTGCAAATATGTCCTTACGTAGGGAGGAATTAATTATTTCATCCTCTGTATTTTTTTCAAATGTCATCACATCAGTCATTCATTTTTATGGAGGGTTTCTTTTTTTTGAGAGAGAGAGACACATATTAAAAAGAAATCATGAAAAAAATTGACATTAAATCAAGGCTATACATTAATATGTATTTTTCTGAGAGAAATTACAACCAGCATTAATTCTGACCACGTCAGACAAAAAAATAAACATTCTCTCATAATTAAGGGAAATCTAGAAAACGGTGCATTTAGAATACATATTACCGGTATATTGACTTTTTAGGACACCATCGCAGATTCGTTTGTGAGACTCTCCCAAATGATTGCACCTGATTCTACACATTTCTCACCAGGCCGCCTCATCTGAAAATCAAAACTGACAGACACATTTGCATTGCATGCTGATGAAACTACCTATGCAGCGGAGTGTGGACAAGGAAGGTGACATTAAATGAATATCTAATGGCTTAAACTGAAATTATACACAATATTGGAGCAAAGTCAGGTATCCTGTGTTCAGCTGCACACTCACCGGCATGTACTGACAACACAACTCTCGGCCATAATACTGAAAGAGCTGATTTTTCATGTACGAATGGTCTGCGTCAGTTAAAAATGTGGGAGTAGTAAACATGCAGGCATAATGTATTTGCAGAAAAAGTTTTGGCTGATTAAAAATGTTAATACTAATCAAATAAAATGCAGAATAAGAGAAAAATAAATGTATGGTTCCTACTTTTTTCCTATGCTTTGAAACTTGCGGCTTATAAAACTGTGCATCTAATTTATGTATGTTTCTTTGCTGACGGCCATAATGCAAATGTGTTTGAAAAAAAATAAGCAAAGACAGTGAATAGTTGTGTTAGTATTTGTGCTATGGCGTCATATTTTGGATGAGTTTGCTTTGCTGCATTGCCCTTTTGATTCGACTGAGCTTTCAACCAGAAGTACAAATGCCGTTCAGTCTTGTAATCCTCCATAAAGGTTCTACTCGCATGGATTCTTCATTCATCACTCCAAGCAACGTTTGTACGTTTTACAATATAACTAAAACAATTATTACTTACTAAATTGTCCCAGGTGTGATGTCTGTAGGAGTGTTTTCATGCATATTTGTACGTGCTATCGTAATGTAATGAAGCAAGCATTGTTAGCCTTAGTTAGTTTGCTAAGTTGAGTTTCCTTATTAGTATTATTAACTTGCAATTGCATTTTTTTTTTATTGTTTGAGTTTCGTAAAAATTCACCAAAATGTCACCGTGGAGATATTGAGTCTGTTTAGCTGATTGGAGAGCTAGCTTCCGCAGCTAGTGGGTCCATGACGATGACTTTTATGTTTTGTTTGATCAGCCGTTTTACTGCTGTGTTACAGGCACCGTTTGGAAAAAAATTAGGAATGTAAATAAACATTTACAAAGTATTTCTGTGTAAATAACTAATTTTACAGCGTATTTATCTGCGGTTTATAGTCCAGTGCGGCTAATATATGGAAAAAAAAATGTTCCTTCTAAAATTTAGTGGTTGCGGCTTATATACCAGTGTCCTCCTTAATCCGGAAAAGTCGGTACATACAATTGTGCAGTGCTAAAATAAATTGATTCTGACAAAATAACAATAAATATTAATAATATGTTTCCTAAATAAACTGTCAATAAAATTAAAGTGCAAATAAAAATACAGCTTCACCACTTTAGTCATATATTTTGCGCTTAAGAAACTTCTGTATGACTTTGGCTTCAGACTTTTTTTTTTCAAATTGTCATTGTTGCCACAAGTGGTGGAAAAGTGTATTACAACAGATTAGCTGTGAAACATATATATTTTTGGTTGCCCTCTTGGGCAGTGTTTTTCAACCTATTTTGAGCCAATGTACATTTTTTGCGTTGAAAAAATCCTGAGGCTCACTACCAGCAGAAATCATTAAAAAACGAAACTCAGTTGACAGTATAAAGTCCTTGTCCCAATTGTTGGATATGACTTTAAACCATAACCAAGCATGCATCACTATAGCTCTTGTCTCAAAGTAGATGTACTGTCACATCACGCCCTGACTTATTTTCAGTTTTTTGCTGTTTTCCTGTGTGTAGTGTTTTAGTTCTTGTCTTGCGCTCCTATTTTTTGTGGCTTTTTCTCTTTTTTTGGTATTTTCCTGTAGCAGTTTCATGTCTTCCTTTGAGCGATATTTCCCGCATCTACTTTGTTTTAGCAATCAAGAATATTTCAGTTGTTTTTATCCTTCTTTGTGGGGACATTGTTGATTGTCATGTCATGTTCGGATGTAAATTGTGGACGCCGTCTTTGCTACACAGTACCGTAAGTCTTTGCTGTCGTCCAGCATTCTGTTTTTGTTTACTTTGTAGCCAGGTCCGTTTTAGTTTCGTTCTACGTAGCCTTCCCTAAGCTTCAATGCCTTTTCTTAGGGGCACTCACCTTTTGTTTATTTTTGGTTTAAGCATTAGACACCTTTTTACCTGCACCCTGCCTCCCGCTGTTTCCGACATCTACAAAGCAATTAGCTACCGGCTGCCACCTACTGATATGAAAGAGTATTACACGATTACTCTGCCGAGCTCTAGACAGCACCGACATTTAACAACAACACATCATTTGCAGACTATAATTACTGGTTTGCAAAAACTATTTTTAACCCAAATAGGTGAAATTAAATAATCTCCCACGGCACACCAGACTGTATCTCACGGCACACTAGTGTGCCGCGGCACAGTGGTTGAAAAACACTGCTCTAGGGGGCCCAAGCCCTATGGTTAAGAAACACTGTGCTATAGAGAAACAACCCGTTTGTGCGAATGAGTGTAAATGGGGGACGGAGTTTTTTTGGTTTGGTGAACTAATTGTAAGTGTATCTTGTGTTTTTTATGTTGATTTAATAAAAAATAAATTTAAAAAAACTTTTTTTTAATTTTAATTTTAATTTTTTTTATTTCTTGTGCGGCCCGGTACGCGGCCCGGTGGTTGGGGACCACTGCTATAGAGCACATTCATGTGACGTTACTAATACCTTGTGATCAGTCAGTATACACTACTAGATATCACCATCATCTTATTTATCTTAAAAAAAAACACCCTACATTAGGGAAGTGGTTTATACAGCCCCATTCCTGGGTGGATCTCCCGTGAGAGGAAGGGGGGTTAATCATGTTGCAATTCAGTCTGCTGAAAATGATGGAAAGCGCCACTCTACGTAGCAACTGACGCTGTGGTCAAAGTAGGGATTGCCACAAAACACATTTCAAAATATTCAAAACTTTTGCTATCTGGTGGCTAAAGTGGATAGTTCAACCCACCCCAATGTGTCATGTTTCATGTGTCAGGTAAACCCTAATGAATGGGGCCATATGAACCCTTTCCTACTATAGATTAGGCCAGTGGTTCTCAACCTTTTTTCAGTGATGTACCCCCTGTGAATTTTTTTTTAATTCAAGTACCCCCTAATCAGTGCAAAGCATTTCTGGTTCAAAAAAAGAGATAAAGAAGTAAAATACAGCACTATGTCATCAGTTTCTGATTTATTAAATTGTATAACTGTGCAAAATATTGCTAATTTGTAGTGGTCTTTCTTGAACTATTTGGAAAAAAAAGATAGGTTTTTATGTATATTTATAAAGGATTTTTGAATTGTTGCTATTTTTAGAATATTAAAAAGAAATCTCACGTACCCCTTGGCATACCTTCAAGTACCCCCAGGGGTACGCGTACCCCCATTTGAGAACCACTGGATTAGGCCAATCGTCAACGATGACCAAAATCTAACAAATCTAATTTGTCTATGAAAATCTTAAGCCAGAGACAACCCAAGAAGACTAATTTTCTTTATGATTGCCTCTCTGTGGGGGTTTAAAGTGTGACTTTTTGAAATGTGCTCATGTCAGACGCGAGAATGGTGTGTATTGTTTGAAAAATGTGGAATTAAAAAAAACAATGCAGACACATTCTCATTTAATTTCAATGAGAATTCCTGTCGATTGAGACTTTGGAATGCAAAATAAACAAGCCTGGTAGTCCTGAATAGGGATGTCCCGATCCGATATTGGGATCGGATCGGCCGCCGATATTTGCCAAAAAATGCGTATCGGCAAGGCATGGGAAAATGCCGATCCAGATCCAGTTTAAAAAAAACTCCGGTCCGTGTTTTCCAACACACCTATTTAAATAATACATTCCACTTTTCTGCTGCTCCTAATTTCCGTTCCGCATTTTCCAGCACACCTTCAACACATCCACAGGTCTGTAGATTCTCACGCAGTTGCTTTTAGCTGCTGGCATTACACGACAGGCTCTTCTCACTCTTTTTTGTGTCTCCCTCTCACAGACAGCAAGCGCACCTTCTTACACACGTCACATACTGTCACGACACACGTCACACACGTATACGCCCTCTTCGAGCAGAGAGGTAGCAGCATGGCTAACGTTAGCTGTGATGCTAGCGCAGCCGTGCGAGCAACGCTCCCTCTAAGGTGCTCGCCTGTGCAATTGCGCACTGTTTAAGCGTCCTCCGCGCATAGCAATTATATGCCACGCACAAAATCTAATAAAAAAATAAGCGCATAACAATTTTCGTCATCATTGTTCAAATATTGTGACGTCTGTCGAGACGCTTATCTCCATTCGGTGCCACACGTCCACACCATCAAAATGCCGTGGCAAACATTTCCAGATCAACACTGTATGAAAAAATGAGTGATTTTTTTAGTTGTGATTTCCTTCTCTGCATGAAAGTTTAAAAGTAGCATATATTAATGCAGTATGAAGAAGAATGTTTTAATGTAGACATGCAAGCCTTGAAAGAAAATTTTGAAAATCAAGACTACATTTCCTGCAATTGGGTGCATTTCTATCCTATATTTTAACTTTAGATTTATTCTCATATCAAACTCTTTTGGCTGTCTTTTTGACACTTACATCAGGCGCCCCTCTCCACACCCCGGATTATAAATAATTAAATGTGATTATCTTGTGTGATGACTGTATTATGATGATAGTATATATCTGATAGTATATATCTGTATCATGAATCAATTTAAGTGGATCCCGACTTAAACAAGTTGAAAAACTTATTGGGGTGTTACCATTTAGTGGTCAATTGTACGGAATATGTACTTCACTGTGCAACCTACTAATAAAAGTCTCAATCAATCAATCAAAACACATAGAATCATCATACTGATGTGATTATATGCATCAAGTGTTCATTCAAGGCTAAGGCAAAATATCGAGATATATATCGTGTATCGCAATATGGCCTTAAAATATCGCAATATTAAAAAAAGGCCATATCGCCCAGCCCTAGTTTCAATGATGCCATTTCTGTTGTTCATGTATAATTTTGTCTATTTTGTGTTTATCCTTGAATAAACAGGTCAGTTTCTTGTTACCAACCATTGTGTATTATTCAAACGCACCTAATTCAGCTGGCTAGTTGTTATCAAGAGTACTAAAACCCTTTTCAACATGATTCTGACAACTAAGTAGGCTAAATAACTTGAAACTTTAATACATGCTCGGATAGGCCAGTATCAGTATCGGATCGGAAGTGCAAAAACAATATCGGTATCGGATCGGAAGTGCAAAAACCTGGATCGGGACATCCCTAGACCTGAATGAACTTGATGATTGAGTGGTTTGAAAACCAGAATCAATGACAAATACGACTAAAAAAGTGCCGTGGAGCACACCAAAGTGTTGCTAGGTACGGTTGTCAGGGGTTGGGGACACCTGGCTACTTCTAAAAATGAATATTGTGTTCCACCCTGCTGGACCTCCCTCGTCTTTCCCCCTCACCCCACCCATCGTTTTCAATTATTGTATGGAATGTGAATCTTTAATAGGGTGATAATTGTGCTAGCATATTTACTGTCACCCACCATTAGCCCAGATTAATTAGCCCATTTAGTTGAGCTTAGGAAAATGTCTAAGGACTCGGTGCACTGATGGAAAGCGAGAAGAAAGTGAGTCGAATCAGCACAATCTGTTCTGTATCATAAAGTCATCTTTCTCTCGCGTTGTGCTCGTCTCTTCCATCTTCTTTTTTTTTTCTTTCTGATATCTTACCGTTCTGTTGCTGACTGTTGCTCGTCGTCTGCTCCGTCAGTCGACGCTCAGCAGTATGTTGACCTTTCAAGTCGTTCGGCTGGAAGACGGCGGGGGGTTCCTGCTGTCAAAAAAACTTCTCAAAAGGCGTCTTCGGCTTCTGTAATTAGCATCGTAGCATATTTTCAAACCTTGAAAAATAACTTCAGCGGTGATGGGTTTTTGAAGGCTTCAACCTCGGGGAGAAGACAGTCGGGAAAGTTTTGCTCCCTGGAGTATTTGTCATACTTTTATTTTGTAGCTTGATATTTTATAATTGTGGATTCCTGTAAAGTTTTTGGGAAAATGAAAAAAAACTATAAAGTTAATAGCTAACCTGCAAAAAAGACTACCGTATTTTTCGGACTATAAGTCGCAGTTTTTTTCATAGTCTGGCCGGGCTCCAGTGCGACTTATATATGTTTTTTTCCTTCTTTATTATGCATTTTCGGCAGGTGCGACTTATACTCCGGTGCGACTTATACTCCGAAAAATGCGGTACTTACGCTATACACACTAAAGTTAAAGTTTAAGTACCACTGATAGTCACACACACACTAGGTGTGGTGAAATTACCCTCTGCATTTGACCCACCCCCTTGTTCCACCCCCTGGGAGGTGAGGGGAGCAGTGAGCAGCAGCCGGGGCCACGCTCGGGAATCATTTTGGTGATTTAACCCCCAATTCCAACCCTTGATGCTGAGTAGTCGGGAAAGTTTTGCTCCCTGGAGTATTCGTCATACTTTTATTTTGTAGCTTGATATTTTATAATTGTGGATTCCTGTAAAGTCTCTGGGGGAAAAAAAAACTATAAAGTTAATAGCTAACCTGCAAAAAAGACTACCGTATTTTTCTGACTATAAGTCGCAGTTTTTTTCATATTTTGGCCGGGCTCCAGTGCGACTTACATATGTTTTTTTCCTTCTTTATTATGCATTTTCGGCAGGTGCGACTTATACTCCGAAAAATGCGGTACTTACGTTATACACACTAAAGTTAAAGTTAAAGTACCACTGATAGTCACACACACACTAGGTGTGGTGAAATTACCCTCTGCATTTGACCCATCCCCTTGTTTCACCCCCTGGGAGGTGAGGGGAGCAGTGAGCAGCAGCCGGGGCCACGCTCGGGAATCATTTTGGTGATTTAACCCCCAATTCCAACCCTTGATGCTGAGTAGTCGGGAAAGTTTTGCTCCCTGGAGTATTTGTCACACTTTTATTTTGTAGCTTGATATTTTCTAATTGTGGATTCCTGTAAAGTCTCTGGGGAAAAAAAAAAACTATAAAGTGTAATAGCTAACCTGCAAAAAAGACTACCGTATTTTTCGGACTATAAGTCGCAGTTTTTTTCATAATTTGGCCGGGCTCCAGTGCGACTTATGTTTTTTTCCTTCTTTATTATGCATTTTCGGCAGGTGCGACTTATACTCCGGTGCGACTTATACTCCGAAAAATGCGGTACTTACGTTATACACACTAAAGTTAAAGTACCACTGATAGTCACACACACACTAGGTGTGGTGAAATTACCCTCTGCATTTGACCCATCCCCTTGTTTCACCCCCTGGGAGGTGAGGGGAGCAGTGAGCAGCAGCCGGGGCCACGCTCGGGAATCATTTTGGTGATTTAACCCCCAATTCCAACCCTTGATGCTGAGTAGTCGGGAAAGTTTTGCTCCCTGGAGTATTTGTCACACTTTTATTTTGTAGCTTGATATTTTCTAATTGTGGATTCCTGTAAAGTCTCTGGGGAAAAAAAAAACTATAAAGTTAATAGCTAACCTGCAAAAAAGACTACCGTATTTTTCGGACTATAAGTCGCAGTTTTTTTCATAATTTGGCCGGGCTCCAGTGCGACTTATATATGTTTTTTTCCTTCTTTATTATGCATTTTCGGCAGGTGCGACTTATGCTCCGGTGCGACTTATACTCCGAAAAATGCGGTACTTACGTTATACACACTAAAGTTAAAGTTAAAGTACCACTGATAGTCACACACACACTAGGTGTGGTGAAATTACCCTCTGCATTTGACCCATCCCCTTGTTTCACCCTCTAGGAGGTGAGGGGAGCAGTGAGCAGCAGCCGGGGCCACGCTCGGGAATCATTTTGGTGATTTAACCCCCAATTCCAACCCTTGATGCTGAGTAGTCGGGAAAGTTTTGCTCCCTGGAGTATTTGTCACACTTTTATTTTGTAGCTTGATATTTTCTAATTGTGGATTCCTGTAAAGTCTCTGGGGAAAAAAAAAACTATAAAGTTAATAGCTAACCTGCAAAAAAGACTACCGTATTTTTCGGACTATAAGTCGCAGTTTTTTCATAGTCTGGCCGGGCTCCAGTGCGACTTATATATGTTTTTTTCCTTCTTTATTATGCATTTTCGGCAGGTGCGACTTATACTCCGGTGCGACTTATACTCCGAAAAATGCGGTACTTACGCTATACACACTAAAGTTAAAGTTAAAGTACCACTGATAGTCACACACACACTAGGTGTGGTGAAATTACCCTCTGCATTTGACCCATCCCCTTGTTCCACCCCCTGGGAGGTGAGGGGAGCAGTGAGCAGCAGCCGGGGCCACGCTCGGGAATCATTTTGGTGATTTAACCCCCAATTCCAACCCTTGATGCTGAGTAGTCGGGAAAGTTTTGCTCCCTGGAGTATTTGTCACACTTTTATTTTGTAGCTTGATATTTTCTAATTGTGGATTCCTGTAAAGTCTCTGGGGAAAAAAAAAACTATAAAGTTAATAGCTAACCTGCAAAAAAGACTACCGTATTTTTCGGACTATAAGTCGCAGTTTTTTTCATAATTTGGCCGGGCTCCAGTGCGACTTATATATGTTTTTTTCCTTCTTTATTATGCATTTTCGTCAGGTGCGACTTATACTCCGGTGCGACTTATACTCCGAAAAATGCGGTACTTACGTTATACACACTAAAGTTAAAGTTAAAGTACCACTGATAGTCACACACACACTAGGTGTGGTGAAATTACCCTCTGCATTTGACCCATCCCCTTGTTTCACCCTCTAAGAGGTGAGGGGAGCAGTGAGCAGCAGCCGGGGCCACGCTCGGGAATCATTTTGGTGATTTAACCCCCAATTCCAACCCTTGATGCTGAGTAGTCGGGAAAGTTTTGCTCCCTGGAGTATTTGTCACACTTTTATTTTGTAGCTTGATATTTTCTAATTGTGGATTCCTGTAAAGTCTCTGGGGAAAAAAAAAACTATAAAGTTAATAGCTAACCTGCAAAAAAGACTACCGTATTTTTCGGACTATAAGTCGCAGTTTTTTTCATAGTCTGGCCGGGCTCCAGTGCGACTTATATATGTTTTTTTCCTTCTTTATTATGCATTTTCGGCAGGTGCGACTTATACTCCGGTGCGACTTATACTCCGAAAAATGCGGTACTTACGCTATACACACTAAAGTTAAAGTTAAAGTACCACTGATAGTCACACACACACTAGGTGTGGTGAAATTACCCTCTGCATTTGACCCATCCCCTTGTTCCACCCCCTGGGAGGTGAGGGGAGCAGTGAGCAGCAGCCGGGGCCACGCTCGGGAATCATTTTGGTGATTTAACCCCCAATTCCAACCCTTGATGCTGAGTAGTCGGGAAAGTTTTGCTCCCTGGAGTATTTGTCACACTTTTATTTTGTAGCTTGATATTTTCTAATTGTGGATTCCTGTAAAGTCTCTGGGGAAAAAAAAAACTATAAAGTTAATAGCTAACCTGCAAAAAAGACTACCGTATTTTTCGGACTATAAGTCGCAGTTTTTTTCATAGTCTGGCCGGGCTCCAGTGCGACTTATATATGTTTTTTTCCTTCTTTATTATGCATTTTCGGCAGGTGCGACTTATACTCCGGTGCGACTTATACTCCGAAAAATGCGGTACTTACGCTATACACACTAAAGTTAAAGTTAAAGTACCACTGATAGTCACACACACACTAGGTGTGGTGAAATTACCCTCTGCATTTGACCCATCCCCTTGTTCCACCCCCTGGGAGGTGAGGGGAGCAGTGAGCAGCAGCCGGGGCCACGCTCGGGAATCATTTTGGTGATTTAACCCCCAATTCCAACCCTTGATGCTGAGTAGTCGGGAAAGTTTTGCTCCCTGGAGTATTTGTCACACTTTTATTTTGTAGCTTGATATTTTCTAATTGTGGATTCCTGTAAAGTCTCTGGGGAAAAAAAAAACTATAAAGTTAATAGCTAACCTGCAAAAAAGACTACCGTATTTTTCGGACTATAAGTCGCAGTTTTTTTCATAATTTGGCCGGGCTCCAGTGCGACTTATATATGTTTTTTTCCTTCTTTATTATGCATTTTCGTCAGGTGCGACTTATACTCCGGTGCGACTTATACTCCGAAAAATGCGGTACTTACGTTATACACACTAAAGTTAAAGTTAAAGTACCACTGATAGTCACACACACACTAGGTGTGGTGAAATTACCCTCTGCATTTGACCCATCCCCTTGTTTCACCCTCTAAGAGGTGAGGGGAGCAGTGAGCAGCAGCCGGGGCCACGCTCGGGAATCATTTTGGTGATTTAACCCCCAATTCCAACCCTTGATGCTGAGTAGTCGGGAAAGTTTTGCTCCCTGGAGTATTTGTCACACTTTTATTTTGTAGCTTGATATTTTCTAATTGTGGATTCCTGTAAAGTCTCTGGGGAAAAAAAAAACTATAAAGTTAATAGCTAACCTGCAAAAAAGACTACCGTATTTTTCGGACTATAAGTCGCAGTTTTTTTTCATAGTCTGGCCGGGCTCCAGTGCGACTTATATATGTTTTTTTCCTTCTTTATTATGCATTTTCGTCAGGTGCGACTTATACTCCGGTGCGACTTATACTCCGAAAAATGCGGTACTTACGTTATACACACTAAAGTTAAAGTTAAAGTACCACTGATAGTCACACACACACTAGGTGTGGTGAAATTACCCTCTGCATTTGACCCATCCCCTTGTTTCACCCTCTAAGAGGTGAGGGGAGCAGTGAGCAGCAGCCGGGGCCACGCTCGGGAATCATTTTGGTGATTTAACCCCCAATTCCAACCCTTGATGCTGAGTAGTCGGGAAAGTTTTGCTCCCTGGAGTATTTGTCACACTTTTATTTTGTAGCTTGATATTTTCTAATTGTGGATTCCTGTAAAGTCTCTGGGGAAAAAAAAAACTATAAAGTTAATAGCTAACCTGCAAAAAAGACTACCGTATTTTTCGGACTATAAGTCGCAGTTTTTTTCATAGTCTGGCCGGGCTCCAGTGCGACTTATATATGTTTTTTTCCTTCTTTATTATGCATTTTTGGCAGGTGCGACTTATACTCCGGTGCGACTTATACTCCGAAAAATGCGGTACTTACGCTATACACACTAAAGTTAAAGTTAAAGTACCACTGATAGTCACACACACACTAGGTGTGGTGAAATTACCCTCTGCATTTGACCCATCCCCTTGTTCCACCCCCTGGGAGGTGAGGGGAGCAGTGAGCAGCAGCCGGGGCCACGCTCGGGAATCATTTTGGTGATTTAACCCCCAATTCCAACCCTTGATGCTGAGTAGTCGGGAAAGTTTTGCTCCCTGGAGTATTTGTCACACTTTTATTTTGTAGCTTGATATTTTCTAATTGTGGATTCCTGTAAAGTCTCTGGGGAAAAAAAAAACTATAAAGTTAATAGCTAACCTGCAAAAAAGACTACCGTATTTTTCGGACTATAAGTCGCAGTTTTTTTCATAATTTGGCCGGGCTCCAGTGCGACTTATATATGTTTTTTTCCTTCTTTATTATGCATTTTCGGCAGGTGCGACTTATACTCCGGTGCGACTTATACTCCGAAAAATGCGGTACTTACGTTATACACACTAAAGTTAAAGTTAAAGTACCACTGATAGTCACACACACACTAGGTGTGGTGAAATTACCCTCTGCATTTGACCCATCCCCTTGTTTCACCCTCTAAGAGGTGAGGGGAGCAGTGAGCAGCAGCCGGGGCCACGCTCGGGAATCATTTTGGTGATTTAACCCCCAATTCCAACCCTTGATGCTGAGTAGTCGGGAAAGTTTTGCTCCCTGGAGTATTTGTCACACTTTTATTTTGTAGCTTGATATTTTCTAATTGTGGATTCCTGTAAAGTCTCTGGGGAAAAAAAAAACTATAAAGTTAATAGCTAACCTGCAAAAAAGACTACCGTATTTTTCGGACTATAAGTCGCAGTTTTTTTCATAGTCTGGCCGGGCTCCAGTGCGACTTATATATGTTTTTTTCCTTCTTTATTATGCATTTTCGGCAGGTGCGACTTATACTCCGGTGCGACTTATACTCCGAAAAATGCGGTACTTACGCTATACACACTAAAGTTAAAGTTAAAGTACCACTGATAGTCACACACACACTAGGTGTGGTGAAATTACCCTCTGCATTTGACCCATCCCCTTGTTCCACCCCCTGGGAGGTGAGGGGAGCAGTGAGCAGCAGCCGGGGCCACGCTCGGGAATCATTTTGGTGATTTAACCCCCAATTCCAAGCAGGGGGGTAATGGGTCCCATTTTTATAGTCTTTGGTATAGAGATGATGTTTGATAAGAAATTATCGAGTTCGAGCCTATTATCGAATCCTCGTATCGAACCGATTCCTTATCGAGTCCAGATAGGTTGTTGTATATGGAAAAAACACACAATATTTGGTTTAACAAAAGCTCACTTTTATTATATAAGAAAAAATAAAATCTAATAAATAAAAAAATATTGACTGTTACCCCCCTAAAAAAATAAAATAAATAATTATTGACTGTTGTTACCCAATGTATATTAAGTGGGATTTTTCAGAAAAAAATATATATACAGTCACACAAAAACAACATGTCTCTGTGATCACTATAGGTGTGTAAATAATACTATAGTGTTAAATAAAATCAGTCCCTTGGGCACAAAACTGAAAATAATACAGCTCTCCAAAAAGTGCACTTCTGCTGCTATTTGTCATAAGTGTTTGTTATGATGCTTTTGACATTTTTGCACTTTATTTCTTTATTGAAAGAAAATTCTATGAAAAGGAAAGTTCTTTGCAAATGTGGTTACAATGCTAAAAAATTAAAAGTTAAAGCTAAAAAAAAAGAAATACACTTTATTGAGTTAACATTATTTCTTTATAGGGGGAAAGATGTGATGTTATGAGCGAGGCTAGGGAATATAACAACGACATTACCCAGCATGCAACAGGAGTGACGAGCGAAAAGTGTTGTTGCATGGCAGCTAAGAATGAGGTTATGAGCACGCTGTGAAAGTAAACATCAAGAACTCAGCCAACACGCCTCGTCTGCATTATTTATAATTAGACAGACAACGCATATACAGTGTGATTTTGTTTTGTTTACAAGGAAAGAAAAACAAAAGTTAAAAAAGGGAGATATGTTGTATATATATATATATATGTATGTGCTGTGGTTGCTTTAAGAACGTTGCGACAGCTGCCGTAAAGCAGGTGCGTTGCTAGCCTGGTTGCTATGTTTCCGGTTGGTCGTAAAAGTGTTCGTCATGTGTTTGTACCCTGCTCAAATCTCTCAGTAAAGTTATTCATTTTTGTTTTGAACTTTATTACACCTTGGAGCGCTTTTTCCAGTCCATTGTTTTTCCTGCTTTCGCTATCTGTGCCTAATGACTTGGCTACGTGACGTCATTTCCCGTGATGTCTCACGGAGCATTTCTGGTCGGGACGGGATTCGTTCCGAGGGATTCGAATAAAGAACCAACTCTTTTTCTTTACTATAGTGGTCTCGATAACGGGTACCGGTTCTCAAAAAGGGATTCGAGTCTGAGGACTCGGTTCTTTTCTTATCGAACAACCGGGAAAACCGGTTTCGAGTATCATCCCTACTTTGGTATGACTCGGCCGGGGTTTAAACTCACGACCTACTGCACTCAGGGCGGACGCTCTAACCACAGGGCCACTGGCAAACATTATTCAAAAATAGTTTTATTGTTGTTTAACAGGTGTATATTTTTTTTATATGTACAGTAGGAAAGGGATTCATGTGGCCCCATTCGTCGCGGTTTACCTGACACATGAAACGTAACAAATTTGGGGGTTGCATTATCCACTTTAGCCGCCAGTCAGCAGTAGAGTGTTGAATATCTTAAAATGTGTTTCGTGGCCACAGCGTCAGTTGCTATTCAGAGTGGCACTTTCTATAATTTTCCGCAGACTGCATTGCAAAATGATTAAGCCCCCCTCCTCTTCCTCTCACGGGAGCCCCACCCAGGAATGGGGCCATTTGAATCCTATCTCTAGTGTAGCGGTATAGTTCTACACGACAGAAAAGTGTTACCGCTAGTGTTGTGCAACATCGTACACGATATAAATAATATACATTTAGCCGACGATAGAGTTATTAATAATATTGTTATGGTGATGACACATTCTCGCTGTGTTCCGCAAAAGTCAACAATCTTCGCCTCTATGAAGGCAAATAAACTATGTTCCTTCCATATATAATGCCAATCTTAAATTCAGTATATAGTCAAAACTACAGTGGTTAGATCATACTTGCCAACCCTCCCGGATTTTCCGGGAGACTCCCGAAATTCAGCGCCTCTCCCGAAAACCTCCCGGGACAAATTTTCTCCCGAAAATCTCCCGAAATTCAGGCGGAGCTGGAAGCCACGCCCCCTCCAGCTCCATGCGGACCTGAGTGACGTGTCGACAGCCTGTTTTCACGTCCGCTTTCTCACAATATAAACAGCGTGCCTGCCCAATCACGTTATAACTGTAGAATGATCAAGGGCGAGTTCTTGGTTTCTTATGTGGGTTTATTGTTAGGAAGTTTCATTAACGTCCTCCCAGCGCGGTAACAACAAACAACAACATCAGTCACGTTTTCATCTACCGTAAAGCAGTTCGTCTGCCGTAAACAGCAATGTTGTGACACTCTTAAACAGGACAATACTGCCATCTACTGTACATGCATATGTGACAATAACATCTACGGCTTTTAAAAAGTGCAGTGCACAACTGCTATACTTTATATATATATATATATATATATATATATATATATATATATATATATATATATATATATATACATATATATATATATAATAAAATTTATATATTTATATATAGCTAAAATTCACTGAAAGTCAAGTATTTTATATATTTATATATATATGAAATACTTGAGTATTTCTTATATATATATATATATATATATATATATATATATATATATATATATATATATATATATATATGAAATACTTGACTTAGTAAATTCTAGCTGTAAATATACTACTCCCCTCTTAACCACGCCCCTGCCCCCAACCACGCCCCCCGCCCCACCCTCGACCACGTCCCCCTCCCCACCCCCCACCTCCCGAAATCGGAGGTCTCAAGGTTGGCAAGTATGGGTTAGATTGATATTTTTTGCTATCAGAAAATCTTGTGCAAGTTTTGTTATTGTTTACAAACTCTGGAAATAGGCCCCCGGACACAAGAGGGTTTTAAAGGCAAAAAACAAAAGGTTCCAAATTACAGTCAATAGCATTAAAGAATGTAAATATTCAGATGATATTGTTTTAGTGTCATCCTGTTCGTGATTACAATTGTGATTAAAAATGTCATCGTTCAATGATCTTGAAAATTTGAAGTATCAGTATTGATAGCATAGCAAACATTGTTCAAAAATAGGTTTGTTGTTGTTTAACTGGTGCACAATTGCATT
Organism: Nerophis lumbriciformis; assembly: GCF_033978685.3. Taxonomy (NCBI): domain Eukaryota; kingdom Metazoa; phylum Chordata; class Actinopteri; order Syngnathiformes; family Syngnathidae; genus Nerophis; species Nerophis lumbriciformis. The sequence goes on along the minus strand of NC_084578.2, from coordinate 16,417,677 downwards.
TTAGAAACCACTGTTTATATGGACAGTAGGGAAGGGATTCATCCGGCCCCATTCGTCGCGGTTTACCTGACACATGAAACGTGACAAATTGGAGGGTTGCATTATCCACTTTAGCAGCCAGTCAGCAGTAGAGTGTTGAATATCTCAAAATGTGTTGGTCGGCATTGATCAGTATTCAATCACCAAAATGATTCCCAAGCGCGGCCACCGCTGCTGCTCACCGCTCCCCTCACCTACCAGGCGGTGGAACAAGGGGATGGGTCAAATGCAGAGGGTTATTTCACCACACCTAGTGTGTGTGTGACTAACAGTAGTACTTAAACTTTAACTTGACTGACAATGCCCTTGTAACTACTCAGTATACTGCAGTATTGGATTGCAAAGTCGTACTAAAACATTTTGATAGATCTTTGAGCCCCGTGTGTAATGTTCCATATTTTCAATGCAACATAGAAAATGTTGGTGTTATTTACTTGAGACCCATCATAGTGCAGTCTACACGTATCTCTTATGTTTGACTGCCATCTACTGGTCACACTTATCATTACACCATGTACCAAATAAAATAGCTTCGAGGTGGGTATGCTCAGCAAAAAGTATTCCTTACATCAGGCGCACCGGGTTATAAGGCGCACTGTCGAGTTTTGAGGGGGAAAAAAGGATTTTAAGTGTGCCTTATAGTCCGGAAAATACTTCAGACTGTCAACAACCCATGCGTGTGCACCTACAGCGTGATTTTGTGCACTTCAGAGAGGAGGAGACTGGGAGGGACTCTCAGCGAGGTGTGCAGAGTGGGGGGGGGGGATTTACAGTTTTCTGCCTGGTGACACAAGATTCAAGTACCCTAGCTTTAATGTGGCCAATTAATTTCGGGTACCCTGTAAATCAGCATGGCTGAAGCTACTCAACGCAAAGCGCTACTTTGGATCATTTTAAGTGAGCGTGTATCACTTAAGCCTTCCTTTTTCCTGTTCCCTAATTTGCAGGTGCAGTGGCGGTCAGACTGCTTTCCGGTCAGAACAAACCCGTCGCCATGGATATGGATGAGGAGGAGAACATGAGTGAGTCTACGAAGCTTTTTGTTGTTTGGACTTTTTTTTTCCGTCTGTTGGCGTATTTGCTATTTTGTGTTTGAAAGTACAGTATATTGGTTATTAGTTTGCATGTTTATGTGTACTTCCATGTTGTTTTGAAGCGTAATCAGTACAAACTAAATTAACATTTCACATTTTTACTGCTTAAATTGAAAAAAAAAATGTGTGTGTATATTATTTATGGTTTTCTGAAAAGTATGATGATAATCAGTTATTAGTGCAGGGGTGCCTAAAGTGCGGCCCTTTCGCGTCTCACGGCTCATTTTTCAATGACCCGCAGCCCATTTTACAAAAAACTTGAAAACATAAAAAATTTAATCAAACAGCAAATAGGTGAAATGTAATGAGAAGATGTTGCAGTATTGACATCAATAACTAAAACTGTCATTGCTCAAAAAAAATAAAAACGTACAATCGATGGACAGATCTGAGGTTGATCTAGAGATTTAAGTGTCGAAAGTAAAAATAATATATATTGCTTTATGGCATATTTTTAACACTTTTATGACTTTTTGTCTGGTTTTCTTTAAACTGTTATTGTTAAAAAAAAAAAAAAAAAAGCAATGTTGTAGTAAAATTATTAAATATTCAATTTTGAAAAATGTTTTGGGGAAAATATTGCATACTTTTATGTTTTTGCCTCCCAAAAAACTGAGCATAAAGAATGAAAATAATAAAAAACTTTTTGGCAATGGATAGATTTGAAGTTGATATATAGATATTTAAGTGTTGAAAGTAAAAATAATATATATTGCTTTATGGCTTATTTTTAACACGTTTATGAATAGGGGCCTTAAAACCTTTTGTCTGATTTTCTTTAAACTGTTATTGTTTAAAAAAAAAAAAAAATCAAAAGCAATGTTGTTGTAAAATGATTTACCTATTTAAGGCTCCAATTAAATATTCCATTTTGAAAAATGTTTTGGGGAAAATATTGCATAATTGTATATTTTTGCCCCCCAAAAAACTGAGCATAAAGAATGAAAATAATATAACAACTTTTTGGCAATGGATAGATTTGAAGTTGATATATAGATATTTAAATGTTGAAAGTAGAAAAAAATAATGTATGACTTATTTATAACCTTAATTTAAAAAAAGTTTGGCAATGGATAGATTTGAAGTTGATATATTGATATTTAAGTGTTGAAAGTAAAAATAATATATATTGCTTTATGACTTATTTTTAACACTTTTATAAATAGGGGCCTTAAGACCTTTTGTCTGACTTTCTTTAAACCGTTATTGTTAAAAAAAAATAAAAAGAATCAAAAGCAATGTTGTTGTAAAATGATTTACCTATTTAGGGCTCCACTTAAATATTCCATTTTGAAAAAATGTTTTGGGGAAAATATTGCATAATTTTATGTTTTTGCCCCCCCCCCAAAAAACTGAGCATAAAGAATGAAAATAATAAAAAACTTTTTGGCAATGGATAGATTTGAAGTTGATATATAGATATTTAAATGTTGAAAGTAGAAAAAAATAATGTATGACTTATTTATAACCTTAATAAAAAAAAAGTTTGGCAATGGATAGATTTGAAGTTGATATATTGATATTTAAGTGTTGAAAGTAAAAATAATATATATTGCTTTATGACTTATTTTTAACACTTTTATAAATAGGGGCCTTAAGACCTTTTGTCTGACTTTCTTTAAACCGTTATTGTTAAAAAAAAAAAAAAAGAATCAAAAGCAATGTTGTTGTAAAATGATTTACCTATTTAGGGCTCCAATTAAATATTCCATTTTGAAAAAAAGTTTTGAGGAAAATATTGCATAATTTTATGTTTTTGCCCCCCCCAAAAAACTGAGCATAAAGAATGAAAATAATAAAACACTTTTTGGAAATGGATAGATTTGAAGTTCATATATAGATATTTAAGTGTTGAAAGTCAAAAAAATAATGTATGACTTATTTTTAACCTTAATGGAAAAAAAAATTGGCAACGGGTAGATTTGAAGTTGATATATTGATATTTAAGTGTTGAAAGTAAAATTAATATATATTGCTTTATGGCTTATTTTTAACACTTTTATGAATAGGGGGCATAAGACCTTTTGTCTGATTTTCTTTAAACTGTTATTGTTAAAAAAAAAAAGAATCAAAAGCAATGTTGTTGTAAAATGATTAACCTATTTAAGGCTCCAATTAAATATTCCATTTTGAAAAATGTTTTGAGGAAAATATTGCATAAATTGTGTTTTTGCCCCCAAAAACCGAGCACAAAGAATGAAAATAATAAAGAAATTTTTTTGACAATGGATAGATTTGAAGTTGATATATAGATATTTAAGTGATGAAAGTAAAAAAAATAATGTATGACTTATTTTTAACTTTAATAGAAAAAAAATTGGCAACCGGTAGATTTGAAGTTGATATATTGATATTTAAGTGTTGAAAGTAAAAATAATATATATTGCTTTATGACTTATTTTTAACACTTTTAATAAATAGGGGCCTTAAGACCTTATGTCTGATTTTCTTTAAACTGTTATTGTTTAAAAAAAAAAAAAAAAGAATCAAAAGCAATGTTGTTGTAAAATAATTTACCTATTTAAGGCTCCAATTAAATATTCCATTTTGAAAAATGTTTTGGGGAAAATATTGCATAATTTTATGTTTTTGCCCCCAAAAAACTGAGCATAAAGAATGAAAATAATAAAAAAAACTTTTTGGCAATGGATAGATTTGAAGTTGATATATAGATTTTTAAGTGTTGAAAGTCAAAAAAATAATGTATGACTTATTATTAACTTTAATAGAAAAATAATTGGCAACGGGTACATTTGAAGTTGATATATAGATATTTAAGTGTTGAAAGTAAAAATAATATATATTGCTTTATGGCTTATTTTTAACACTTTTATGAATAGGGGCCATAAGACATTTTGTCTGATTTTCTTTAAGCTGTTATTGTTAATAAAAAAAAAATTAATCAAAAGCAACGTTGTTGTAAAATGATTTACCTATTTAAGGCTGCAATTAAATATTCCATTTTGAAAAACGTTTTAGGGAAAATATTGCATAATTTTATGTTTTTGCCCCTGAAACAACTGAGCATAAAGAATGAAAATAATAAAACACTTTATGGAAATGGATAGATTTGAAGTTGATATATAGATATTTAAGTGTTGAAAGTAAAAAAAATAATGTATGACTTATTATTAACTTTAATAGAAAAAAAAATTGGCAACGGGTAGATTTGAAGTTGATATATAGATATTTAAGTGATGAAAGTAAAAAAAATGATGTATGACTTACCGTATTTTACGCACTATAAGGCACACCTAAAAACCTCCAATTTTCTCAAAAGCTGACAGTGCGCCTTATAATCCGGTGTTCCTTATATATGGACCAATATTGAGCCACAACAGGTCTCGCAACCCTAGCGTCTATTCTATGCGCCTTATAATGCGGTGCGCCTTATATATGAACTAAGTTTTAAAATATGCCATTCATTAAAGGTGTGCCTTATTTTGTGGAAAATACGGTAATTTTACCTTAATAAAAAAACATTTGGCAACGGGTAGATTTGAAGTTGATATATTGATATTTAAGTGTTGAAAGTAAAAAAAATATGTATGACTTATTTTTAACCTTTAAATGATTTAGACCCTTTTGGGTCCCCGGGACCTTTACCAGTCACCAAAATTGTGGGGAGCCCTAAGGGTTTTGAAAATAAAAATAACAAAATAGCCCCCTTATATTTTCATTTTTCGGCCCTCAGTAAGAAAAGTTTGGATGCCCCCGCTCGAGTGTAATTATTTCAGCATCTGGTGTGTCCTTACACGAACAAAGACACACACTCCAATGTTACTAAAAGCTTGAAAATGAAAATTTAATTGTTACACCTGAAAGACTTCAGGTCCTATTACAGATTTGTCCTTTTGAAAACTTTCTGCTCATGAAATCTTCTTCCCCCTCAGCTTATTGAACTTTAATTAGACATTTTGAGCTCAAACTCAGTCAGGGAGTCTGAGGAGCCCCAGAAAAGAATGTATCGTCAAATGTGTTTTTCCATATTTTAAGGAATAGAAGGAAGAAGCCTGTCTAGTTGGCTTTTAGAAAGGTCAATCAAGTACAGAGTTGCAGGATATATAATTATTTGTTAAAGTTCCTATTTTAAAAAATGTTTTAAATACTTTATTTGAAAAGCTTCTTTGTACTGACATTCAGACAGTCTGTAAGTGTTTTTAGTAAGCCTTAATTGGAACACATTGTGTCTGTTTGCAGCTTTTATGCTAATTAAGCATGTTCATCCCTTTTCTGTCTTGATCAGTGTGTGTGGTTTAAAGAAGTACTGTTATGCTTTAAAAATATGGCCGCACATACAACAACGTAACATCGAGAATATCAATGCTGAATATAGGGCTCGAAAGGGCACGTGGTTTCGCAATGCATTGTGGGGGCCGCGGTTTACATTTTTGTCGGCCAAAGCTTTTGTTTTTGTTCTAAACCTGCGGTAATGTGCGAGATCAACAAACTGAATTAAAATTGATCCTTCAAAATAAAATAAAATAAAAATCAAGGGACCGTACCGAGAGTAACTATACCCTATTCCAAAGGCTCCCTACCTCAAAAAAATAAATTAAGTTGGTGGATTTGATTTATTTGAGCCATTGTCAAAGTCGTCAACTAGTGAAGAATTGCGAAGTGTGTTAAAGGGGAACATTATCACAATTTCAGAATTGTTAAAACCATTAAAAATCAGTTCCCAGTGGCTTATTATATTTTTCGAAGTTTTTTTCTAAATTTTACCCATCACGCAATACCCCTAAAAAAAAGCTTCAAAGTGCCTGATTTTAACCACCCGTCCATTGTCCTGTGACGTCACATAGTGAAGCCAACACAAACAAACATGGCGGAAAGAACAGCAAGCTATAGCGACATTAGCTCGGATGCAGACTCGGATTTCAGTGGCTTAAGCGATTCAACAGATTACGAATGTATTGAAACGGATGGTTGTAGTGTGGAGGCAGGTAGCGAAAACGAAATTGAAGAAGAAACTGAAGCTATTGAGCCATATCGGTTTGAACCGTATGCAAGCGAAACCGACGAAAACGACACGACAGCCAGCGACACGGGAGAAAGTGAGGACGAATTTGGCGATCGCCTTCTAACCAACGATTGGTATGTGTTTGTTTGGCATTAAAGGAAACTAACAACTATGAACTAGGTTTACAGCATATGAAATACATTTGGCAACAACATGCACTTTGAGAGTGCAGACAGCCCAATTTTCATCAATTAATATATTCTGTAGACATACCCTCATCCGCGCTCTTTTCCTGAAAGCTGATCTGTCCAGTTTTGGAGTTGATGTCAGCAGGCCAGGGAAGCTAGGGTCGATGTGAGCCAAGACATCCAGGGGGTTTAGCTCGCTCGTCTGCGGGAACAAACTGCCGCCATTACTTGCCGTGCTACCGATGTCCTTTATCCCTGAATTGCTCACACACTCCGGCAGATTCAATGGGGGTCTGGCGGCAGATTTCTTTGACTTTATCGTTGGAAATGCATCTGCTTTGAGTGTCGCAGGATATCCACACATTCTTGCCATCTCTGTCGTAGCATAGCTTTCGTCGGTAAAGTGTGCGGAACAAACGTCCAATTTCTTGCCACTTTCGCATCTTTGGGCCACTGGTGCAACTTGAATCCGTCCCTGTTCGTGTTGTTACACCCTCCGACAACACACCAACGAGGCATGATGTCTCCAAGGTACGGAAAACAGTCGAAAAAACGGAAAATAACAGAGCTGATTTGACTCGGTGTTTGAGAAAATGGCGGATTGCTTCCCGATATGACGCCACGTTGTGACGTCATCGCTCCGAGAGCGATGACGTCACAAAGGCGTTTAATTTGCCAAAACTCACCCATTTAGAGTTCGGAAATCGGTTAAAAAAATATATGGTCTTTTTTCTGCAACATCAAGGTATATATTGACGCTTACATAGGTCTGATGATAATGTTCCCCTTTAAGGCTCATTGTCTTCTGTTCAAATTGCGCGTAAGCTTTCATCTCTCATGTCTTCAAGATAGAGAGAGGTTTCCCAGAAAAAAAACAAGCCGATTTTTACTTTTAAATACTTCGATCACTGCCCTACTACTCCGAAAATAATACCCATCCATTTTCGAGCGTATCCATGACTAAAGGTAAACAGACATGTTTTTTTTCCAAAATACACTACGTTGTTTGTAGCCCGCATCTGGCTTGGCTAACCCTAACATCCTACTAAATGCTGTAACTCAATTAAAACATGCTTCGATTCATACGTACTAAGTCTGAAAATGCTGTGAGCACACCGACCTGTTCCAGGTGATGGTGTTAAAAATCATGTTTGATCATCTCACGACTGCTTTCCATCTCTTTATTAGCTTCATGACCAGACTTCCTTGGCTTTGCTTTCTCTCTGGAAATTAGAAAACTCTTACCAAATTGTTAGTTTTTTCCTGAATTAACCATGCCGAAGATTGTGCCAGTTACTGATTGTGCACATTCATGCCATGTTTTGAACTTGCTAAAGAAAAAAACAATACTCCAGCACAGAGTCTTGCATTCAGCTATGTAAACAAGCGATTCAGACGCCAGCAAGACCCACAATGCATTGCCTTTATAACGTCACACTTTCAAGCCCTGTCCGAGCATAGCCAAATTAGCTGCAATCTGAGCCTTATAGTTGCATGTTAAAGGGGAACATTATCACAATTTCAGAATGGTTAAAACCATTAAAAATCAGTTCCCAGTGGCTTATTATATTTTGTGACGTCATCGCTCCGAGAGCGAATATTAGAAAGGCGTTTAATTCGCCAAAATTCACCCATTTAGAGTTCGGAAATCGGTTAAAAAAATATATGGTCTTTTTTTCTGCAACATCAAGGTATATATTGACGCTTACATAGGTCTGGTGATAATGTTCCCCTTTAACAGGCTGTCATGCTTGGTTAACCTAATCGCCAAATTTTCTAAATGATTAAACTCATGGCTTCCACTTCTGCAGCTGACTCACAGATAGTTGGCAAAGCTCCATGCTTTGTTTTCGGATGTGTAGCGAAGCCTACTTTCTGACAAAAATCTCCTCTGTGAAGTGGTGTCCATTGAGATTAGGGCGTGTCAAAGGTAGTGTCCTGTCCAAAGAAAATATTTGTCTTTTATTTCATAACGGTGATGATTTAAACAGTTTAAAACTTTTTTAAGCATAAGAAAAAAAAATGGAGGGGACGTAATACATAGCAACAAAATAGTGAAGTACATTCTTCTGGATTAGTTTAACATTGAATTAATAGAGTAGCCATTGTGTCCATTACAGTGGACAAAATAATTACTTTTTGTGAGTCAACCTAATTTAGTTGAATCATTTAAAAATGATGAATGACGTGACTGAGCCAGGAGTTGTAAACCTACCCGTAGTGAATGCTGATTACACAAATTCTAGCATGATTGATTAAAGTGCATGTGACTGCTTACCATATACAGTGTACTGTATATGTTAGTGCATGTACCATGGTTGATGCACTCCAGATCTACTCCTAAAGTCTTCATCATCTGCCCAAAAGCTCAAATTAATTTTTTTTGGTCAACTTTAAACACTTTATTTGTAATCAATGTGAATTCACTTTACGGAATCCACGTGTCTCTGTTTGCATGAAGTTGATTCCATTGTGATTGGTTGCAGTGTTCGAAAAATATATCCATTGTGGTATTGATCACCAATCTTTTATTTTCGTGAGAATGTTAAACACCGATTTAAGACAAAGGTAGACTAAAGGAGTGAATTCTGCCTTCCTACCGAAATATAGTATAGGAAATAGCATACAGTAGGGAAGGGATTCATATGGCCCCATTTCTGGGTGGATCTCGCGTGAGAGGAAGAGGGGGGTTAATCATTTTGCAATGCAGTCTGCTGAAAATGATGGAAAGTGTCACTCTACATAGCAAGTTGGAATTGCCACAAAACACATTTTAAGATTGTCAACACTCTACTGCCATCTGGCGGCTAGAGCACATACAGTCGTGGTCAAAAGTTTACATACACTTGTAAAGAACATAATGTCTTGGCTGTCTTGAGTTTCCAATAAATTCTACCAGCTGTGATCCGACCCACACGCCTCCTGGTCCTGGAGGAGAACAGGTCCTGGAGGGGTGGGAGTTTGCAGCCAATCACCTTCTCAGCAACTAGAGATGCGCGGTTTGCGGACACAACCGCGGAGTCCGCGGATTATCCGCGGGTCGGGCGGTTGAAATAAAAAAAAAAAAGATTTTATCCGCGGGTCGGGTCGGGCGGTTGAAATAAAAAAAAAATAGATTTTATCCGCGGGTCGGGTCGGGCGGTTGAAATAAAAAAAAAATTAGATTTTAAATAGATTCAGGCGGGTGGCAGTTAAACCAATTCGAAAATATATATACATAGTTAAATGTTGTTACCCACATACGAAAAACGAGCAGGCACCTGCAGCATGCCACAACAGAAGAAGAAAAAAAAAAGAGATGGCAACGCCGGCAGCAAACGTGGTACGCGACAAACTAAAAAAGGAAATACTAAAGACCAAGGAAAAAAAGGCCAGAATAGTTCAACGTGGACTCGTTTTTATGAGATTGTAAATCAGGATGATAGTAATGCTGGCTACGTGATTTGCAAGAGCTGCGACGCGGTTTATGTCTACGACAGTCACAAAACCGGGACATCTAACATGGTGCATCACATTTGTGCAAAACCCCGAATCTCCACAAACATCCTGAGCATGAGCAGTTTCGTCCGCCGTGATCCCAGAAGAGTGCCGCAGGATGTTAAAACAAGATAGAACGCAGCTGCCTGCAGCAGTTTGAGTGGCGCGAGCGCGCTTGGAGGTGCGCTCAGCGCGGCTCCCAGATGATTGCGCACTGGTGTGCGTCTGGGCCGTGACAGCGTGGCACGCATTGAATGTCTCTGCTGTATTGGATCAGTCTCCTTTCTTTAACAGGCAAAAGTTTTATAACCTCACTAATGCCTTGCATCGTCTATATTAGATATATAACAACGGGCGGGTGGCGGATGGCGGGCGGGTGCGGTTTTGATTAAATGTTAGTTCGGGTGGATGGCGGATGGTTGACGACTTTTGTGATGCAGTTGCGGATGAAATAATTGCCTATCCGCGCATCTCTATCAGCAACACAGTTGGGTGTTCCAACAGGACAATGACCCCAAACAAAAGTGGTAAAGGAATGGCAAAATTAGGCTAGAATTAAGGTTTTAGAATGACCTTCCCAAAGTCCTGACTTAAACATGTGGACAATGCTGAAGAAACAAGTTCATATCAGAAAACCAACAAATTTAGCTGAAATACACCATTCAACCAGAAGCTTGTGGATGGCTACCAAAAGCGCCTTATTGCAGGGAAACTTGCCAAGGGACATGTAACCAAATATTAACATTGCTGTATGTATACTTTTGACCGAGCAGATTTGGTCACATTTTCAGTAGACCCATAATATATTCTGTAAAGGAAACCAAACTTCATGAATGTTTTTTGTGACCAACAAGTATGTGCTCCAATCACTCTATCACAAAAAAATAAGAGTTGTAGAAATGATTGGAAACTCAAGACAGCCATGACATTATGTTCTTTACAGGTGTATGTAAACTTTTGACCACGACTGTATTGCATCCTACTAATTGTCACATTTCGATGTCAAGTGAATCCCCTTCCTACTGTAATTATTATTCATGCATTCTTTACAATGTGTTGAGCCTTTGCCTTTAATTTTGTCCTAACCACTGCATATACTGTAAATGTTTAGAATATTGTCAGTCACCTTAATCTTTAACTTCTCTTTCTGAATAGCTCCTCTGTAATCTGCGTACTGAAAACAACCATGAAGAATGCATGTTACGTAGTGCATGCTTTCAGAGCTCAGAAACTGATGAATGTGCAGTTTGAAGGATGACTGATCTTTTGGAGTACAGTACTTTGTGTTTGGCTTGCCTTGACATGGCGATTATTCTATTCCGTTGGTAACGACATGTCACTGCAACACTGATGTTTGATGGGGGTGGCGGTTTCAGAGGTCACGAGAACCGGGCCCCTAATTTGAAAAACCTTCTTGGAATCTCAATTTTCTTCTTCTATGAACGATGACATGTCATTATTGTCAAATTTTTAATGGGGTTGATGTCACATTTTGAACTGGCACTCTTGTCACCAGCCGAGCTTTTAGGATCCAGCAGTAGGTGGAGGAGTCTTCACCTTCTGCCTCTTTTGATGTGTTCTCCCGTTTGCCTGGTCCTCAGCTCCTCCCTTGCACTCCTCCCCTGCACTCCCTCAACCCAACCTACAGCCCCACTCATGCACACTGCGGCCTCTCTTTCTCCTGAGTACCGCAAGGAGTAACCTATCAAGCCTTTGCTGAAGGATGTTATAAATGAAAATTTTGGCCAATATTCCATCCGCTTTGTTTACTGGGTTCAGTGATATGTGTTCCCCAGCATGTCTTACAGCATTAACATAGACTCAACATTTACATTCTACTTAGTTTCCCTGTAGTAACAAAGGGACGACATGAATGAAACTAACGTGTGTATGTGTGGAATTATCTTGTGTGTACAATAATACAATTACAGCAGGACTTAAGCTTTGTTTCACTCTAAAAGTTCCCAATTTCACCAGAACCATAGAGTAGGAAAAGACTTCAAAAATGAAGTAATATCCATTAGCGTTAAATATAATCAAAAACGAAAGTTGAGCTTTAAATCTCTTATAGAACTGGTGAAGATGATTTTCTGATTCTGATCTGAGCGTACAGGCTTGGATCTAGTAGAAATCTTGAATCTATCTGTCATATACAGGAACACAAATCATTGGTTCAGTTCCAAAGAGTGATAAAGGAATCTATAAATTTTGTGTTTACAAGATCCTGCAACGAAGGCGTTGTAAGTTACTCTTTCTGGGCACCGCAGGTTCAAGCAGCACTGACGTTAAGGAAAACCGAAACCTGGACAACGTGTCCGGCAAAGAAGGGGTGGGTGTGGCTGAACAGCTGCCCAATGGAAGCGGCCCGGGCAGTCGAAAACGCCCCCTCGAAGAAGGAAACAATGGTCACACACACTCCAAGTTTCGTGCCAAGAAGCGCAAGAAAACGCCAGGACCGATCCTACCCAAGAATGCGCTGATGCAGCTCAATGAAATCAAACCGGGTCTTCAGTACAAGCTTCTGTCCCAGACAGGACCGGTCCATGCACCAGTCTTTGTCATGACTGTAGAAGTCAATGGACAGTTGTTTGAGGGCATGGGTCCAACGAAGAAGAAAGCTAAACTGAACGCAGCAGAGAAAGCTTTGCGTTCCTTTGTCCAATTCCCCAATGCTTCCGAGGCCCACTTGGCCATGGGACGAACATTGACCGTAAACACGGACTTTACTTCAGACCAAGCAGATTTCCCAGACATGCTGTTCAACGGCTTCGAGACACCAGCCGTGCCCGAAGAGTCCTTCTATGTCGGTTCCAATGGTAGCAGCTCATTAAACTCATTAGGGGAGTATCCACTGCCCACACCGCCTGGCAGCAACCTTGTCCAGGCGCCACTGCCACCTCCATCGGCATTCAGCTCCCCCTCCAGTGGCAAAAACCCTGTCATGATTCTCAATGAACTCAGGCCAGGCCTCAAATATGACTTTGTGTCAGAAAGTGGGGAGAGTCACGCCAAAAATTTTGTGATGTCAGTGACAGTGGATGCACAAACATTTGAAGGCTCAGGGCGTAACAAGAAGTTAGCTAAAGCCCGGGCAGCGCAGGCCGCACTCTCAGCTCTCTTCAACATGCAACTAGACCAGACACCATCCAGGCAGCCCATACCCAGCGAGGGGCTACAGCTTCATCTCCCCCAGGTAAGACGTCTTTCAATACAAACATTCAATAAGAACATACAAAATGTTGCAATCTCAGCAATAGAGCCTCAAATGTTGACGGTAATGTCGTCCTTTACAATTTAAGGGTATCGGATATCCTCAGATCTACCGTATTTTTCGGAGTATAAGTCGCACCGGAGTATAAGTCGCACCGGCCGAAAATGCATAATAAAGAAGGAAAAAACATATATAAGTCGCATTTTTGGGGGAAATTTATTGGATAAAACCCAACACCAAGAATAGACATTTGAAAGGCAATTCAAAATAAATAAAGAATAGTGAACAACAGGCTGAATAAGTGTACGTTATATGAGGCATAAATAACCAACTGAGAACGTGCCTGGTATGTTAACGTAACATATTATGGTAAGAGTCATTCAAATAACTATAACATATAGAACATGCTATACGTTTACCAAACAATCTGTCACTCCTAATCGCTAAATCCGATAAAAATCTTATACGTCTAGTCCAGGGGTCGGCAACCTTTACCAGTCAAAGAGCCATTTTGACCAGTTTCGCAAGTTATAGAAAACAATGGGAGCCGCAAATTTTTTTTGAAATTTTAAATGAAATAACACTGCATACAAAGCTTTCTTTTTGCTTTGTGCTATGTATAAACCAGGGGTCTCAGACACGCTGCCCACACCTTTATATGGAATTTGAAAGCTGGTGCGGCACGCGGGTTTTAAATGACTGGCGCTTATCAGCGTCATGCGTGCCGTGATGGTACAGCACATAACACCCACTGCAACCAGCGTGCCTGATCAGCCACATGTTGTATGAGGCTTCCGCCTGCTCACGTAAGTGACAGCAAGGCATACTTGCTCAAAAACCACACAGGTTACACTGACGGTGGCTGTATAAAAAAAACTATAACACTCTTACTAATAATGCGCCACACTGTGAACCCACACCAAACAAGAATGACAAACACATTTCGGGAGAACATCTGCACAGTAACACAACATAAACACAACAGGACAAATACCCAGAATCCCATGCAGCCCTAACTCTTCCGGGATACATTATACACCCCCGCTACCAAACCCCACCCACCTCAAACCGACGCACAGAGGGGGGGGTTGATGTGTGAGGGAGCAGGGTTGAGGTGGGGGCGGGGTTTGGTGCTAGCAGGGGTGTATAATGTAGCCCGGAAGAGTCAGGGCTGCATGGGATTCTGGGTGTTTGTTCTGTTGTGTTTATGTTGTGTTAAGGTGCAGATGTTCTCCCGAAATGTGTTTGTCATTCTTGTTTGGTTTTGGTTCAAAGTGTGGCGCATTATTAGTAAGAGTGTTAAAGTTGTTTTATATGGTGACCGTCAGTGTAACCTGTGTGGCTGTTGACAAAGTATGCCTTGCTGTCACGTACGCGTGCAAGCAGAAGATGCATATAGTATAACAAGTGTTGGGCTGGCACGCTGTTTATACAGATTGTAGAGGGCGCCAAATGTTGTATCATCATGGCACGCCCTTATTATAACTGTAAGGGTGAAAATCGGTGAACATTATTCCCGGGAGTTTTCTGCGAGAGGTACTGAAATCCGGAAGTCTCACGGAAAAATTGGGGGGTTCAGCAAGTAAGCTGCTGATCCGCATCAGAGTGATCAAAGAGCCGCATGCGGCTCCGGAGCCACGGGTTGCCGACCCCTGGTCTAGTCTCTTACGTGAATGAGCTAAATAATGTTATTTGATATTTTACGGTAATGTGTTAATAATTTCACACATAAGTCGCTTCAGAGTATAAATCGTACCCCCGGCCAAACTATGAAAAAAACTGCGATTTATAGTCCGAAAAATACGGTACACCAGTCTTAGGCAACGTTCACACTGTAGGTCAATTCCGATATTTTTGTCCTTATGCGACATGTATCAGATTTTTTTTTTTCATGCCAATGTGAACACTACAGTTCCGAACTTTTCAAATCAGACCCAGGCCTCTTTCGTATGTGGATAATCTGTTATTTAACCGCTGCAACTGCAGACCGGGTCACATTCATTTGACTAATACGTCATCAAAAAGCGATAAACGTCATGACTCTTTGCCAACATAGACGTCGCAAAAAGAAATAAGCAGAAAACGGGTGAAATTT
Organism: Nerophis lumbriciformis; assembly: GCF_033978685.3. NCBI lineage: Eukaryota > Metazoa > Chordata > Actinopteri > Syngnathiformes > Syngnathidae > Nerophis > Nerophis lumbriciformis. The sequence continues at coordinate 16,402,610 of NC_084578.2, read as the reverse complement.
TTTTTCAGAGCTCACGCCCATAAACTCCTCAGAGCAGACGTCAAAGAAAATCTCCCACAAATTGCAAGAGCCAGAATTCTTGCTCTCTTACCTTCTTATCTCTGACGACTAATAATTCAGTGAAGAAAATGTTGACACCAGTTAAAAAAAAAATCTTTGAAGTTTCCGTAAATGCACCAGTACTAAGACCTACTAGAAATGGAGCCATGTTTACTTCGGTAACCACTGCAGCACATGTTCAGTTCAGTTCAGTTTATTTCATTTCGAACGTGCATAGGATACAATGTAATGTCTAATATTTCCAGTTGATTCATTACAGAACGTCCGAAACGGAGTAGGAAGAAACTGAGCTTATTTGATCCTACCCCTTTTCATACCATAGCAATTTTATCCCATTTCCTTGTTCTCTGCCATTCCGTTCATATTAGAAATCACCTTTTTTAACGACTACATAAAAATATGTATTTTACAAAAAGTAGGTGTCATACCCTGCAGTGTGAACGTAGCCATTGATTATAGTAAAATCAGATATTAATTAAATACTTGCCGCCATGACTGCTGTGTAAGTGGATACTTTAGATTAATTCAGTCATTATTAGCCAAGCATTCCCAATGTGCCAAACACAGCTCCAGTAAAATAAATAAAGAAATACCGAGTGTTACATTCCTTATATTGGTACTCAACCGTGCCAAGTTTTGCTACTTGTGTGTGTTCGTGTGAAATTAAATGTTAGCCAGACAAACAAAATGTTTAACATTTATCAAAGACTTCAAAGATTCTTGAAAATTGACTGTGCTGTCTAGTTTTCTTACATGTCTGAGACAGAATGCATTAATTTCTGTTTGTTTGAGCTGTGTTGCCACTGTCAGGAGGTAGTGCATTGCCATTGACATACCAGTAGAGGGGAAAATCCATTTAACTTTGTATGCTTAATTGTATGCCATATCCAATTGGATGTACAATCCGCAAAGTATGTAAAAATACAGTCTAAACATCACAAAATGCCACAGTTTCAGAAGGCCATTTTGAATATTCCACTGAATATCTTCAGCAATTTCCATATATTCGAGATCGGATGACGTCAGGCTGGGAACGCTTCTGCACTCTGACCATATCATCAGATCAGTCATACTGGAAATAGAGATGTGCTGTTAATCATTCACAATCCTTATGTAAGACAAGAACACATATGTTTAGGCTTTGTTTATGCATTCGTAATCGTAAATAAATAGCTAACAATTGAGTCAACAGATCGAGGGTCCTCTATTGCGCCCATTATATCCTCTAAAAACATCCCAGAAACAGTGTCAACACAGACCAATTCTGTCTGTGTTGATACGTTCTTTATACCAGAGTGTAGTTGTGGTTTATTTCAGTTGTTTAGTGTTCTGTAAGCACTTGTATTGTTATTACCTGAAAAACAACAACGGATATAGACACTAAATTGGATTGTGGCAATAAGACCTGTAGTGCGTTAAACCCATAGTCAAGCTATTTCTTGCGAACCAGCAGTCTACAGCAGGGTAGGTTTGATTTGCTTTCACACATTAGGGAGCACTTATTTTTATTTTCAGTTCACTGGGAGGCTGGCAGAGTAAATGTTGTAAACCATTTAGCATTTTTATTATAGTAATGATTAACATGTGTTTGCCTGTGCTGGTGTTAAAACTGTAGTGAGAGGAAAAAGTGCATGTTTTAAGAATGAACATAGATTTTACTGTTATTATGGACACATAATTTAAAAATTTTTACTTGTTTCAGCCTCTCACTCATACTACAGTAGGGAAGGGGCTGGTAATCATTTTGCAATGCAGTCTGTTGAAAATGATGGAAAGCGCCACACCGCATAGCAACTGGCGCTTTGGTGAAAGTCGGAATTGCCACAAAACACATGTTAAGATATTCAACACTCTACTTCCATGTGGGAATTTGTCACGTTTCATGTGTCAGGTAAACTGCGACGAATGGCACCACTTCCTATTGTACTTGATCAATGTGTAAATATTAGGGGTGTAACGGTACGTGTATTTGTATTGAACCGTTTCGGTACGGGGGTTCCGGTTCGGTTCGGAGGTGTACCGAACGAGTTTCCACACAGACATATTACCGTATTTTTCAGAGTATAAGTAGCACCGGAGTATAAGTCGCACCTGCCGAAAATGCATAATAAAGAAGGAAAAAAACATATATAAGTCGAACCCAAACTATGAAAAAAAACTGCGACTTATAGTCCGAAAAATACGGTAAGTAGCGTAACGCACGTTGTGTAAACAATGCACACAGAGGCATAACACACGGCATGTTAGCAGCTAACGGGCTACGATAGACTGACCATACGTCCTCTTTGCACAGGACATGTCCTCTTTTGCGGAGCTGTCAGGGCGGAGTTTCGCGGAGTTTCTTAAATGCCTCAAATGTCCGGCATTTTGAGTTAGGGTTGCGAGTATTTTCAACGTACGTTCAGGGTTAAGAAGGGGTTAAAAACAAAACAAATTGTGCGCGCAGCAGCATTCGTAAGGGAGGGGCAGAGACAGAGAGAGCAAGAGAGTTATGATAAACGCGCATGCGTCGCCGGGCTCTGCTTTTTATCCATAGATTTATCAGATTTAATGTTTTATTATCTATAGCAGGGGTGTCAAAAGTGTGCCCCGGAGGCCATTTGCGGCCCACAGCTAATGTTTTAAAGGCCCACGGCACATTCTAAAAATACTATTAAAATAAACAAAAACATAACAAAAGTGAAATAAAAAAAGCTTAAAGGTTAAATGTAATTTAGAAAAAGTTGCAATGTTGACTAATAAAACCAAGCTGTTTTTTTTTTCCTTTCAAACTGTCATTGCTCAAAACATAATATTGAATCAAAATCAATGTTATTATGAATTATTGACCTATCCAAGGTTCCGATTACTTCACATCAAATATTCCCCTAAGAAAAATATTTTTGGTGGAAGATTTTGCAAATTTTGTAAATAAATAACCCAAAAATGTATATATTGTTGTTTTCTTACTGTACCGAAAATGAACCGAACCGTGACCTCTAAACCGAAATTTTTGTGTACCGTTGCACCCCGAGTAAATATACAGTACCTTTTTTTTTCAAGCACAAAATACATCACAATTTAGACTCCAAATGGTATCAATTAGGTCAGCTGTTTTATTATTCTTATTTTTACCTCCAGTATTTCATTAATACGAATACTCCTTGTTTGTACTATTGTATGTCTTTTTTGTCTCAGGTCATAGCAGTTAAAATCATACTCTAAGCCAGTCTAGAAAATTAGTCCCACGGACCGGAGGGGGGTAATTTTTTAATTTTAATTTTTTATATATTTTTACGGACTGTATCCCTGCAGACTGTATTGACCTATATTGATAGTTTGTGTTTTTTATGTTGATTTAATAAATATAAATTTAAAAAAAATAAAAAATTGTATTTCTTGTGCGGCCCGGTAACAATCGATCCACGGACCGGTACCCGGCCGCGGCCTGGTGGTTGGGGACCACTGCTCTAGACTACTTCTAGAAATAGGTTAAAACTGGACTTTGGACTGACTTGTATTTTATAAATGTCAAATTAAATGTACCTTTTTAAAAGTAAATGTACAAATTAAAAACGACCATTCCTGCAGCCGTTCATGTTGGCGCATTCATTTTACCATTTTTCTTTTGTCTTAATTTCTCACATCCACGACCTTGCCACGTGAAAGTGAAATGACCTCGCTATGAGTGGGTGAGTCCGAAGTGGCGGCAAAGTAATATTATAATAATCTCATTAATTTACGTCCATCCAGTCAAAGTTATCTCTCTTTTCGGCGATCATCATTTTCTCGAGTAGAGCACCAGCACGAGAAAGTGGCTGTCAAAGAACACATGATATATGTTCACTTAATCCTTTGGCATCACGGGACCTGATCCGCATTAACACTTCAGTTTAACCCGACTTGGCAGACACCTTGAAAGGTATTATAGTATCCCTTAAAAAGTAAGCCACTTTTCTCTCTGTGGCTGCAACTTTCTGGCTCTTTTTTTTGGCGCTGAAAGAAAACCCAGTGACAGGCACAGGTGATCTGGGTCAGGGTAGCATCATACGTGGTCTGCAAGACGTCATATTTGACACTGGTTTATTCCGGTCTGCGTGTTTTTTTCTTTTGCAGGTTCTCGCCGACGCCGTCTCCCGACTGGTGGTGGATAAGTTCAGTGAACTGACTGAAAACTTCACCTCTCCTCATGCTCGGCGGAAAGTGCTGGCAGGCGTTGTCATGACAACAGGTAGATGTGCATGGTTGAAGATTTGGTCATTGCAAAGAGTTATTAAAACACTGATAGATGGATGTGGAGGGGTGGTTTTCGTTGAAAATAGCTTGGAATGTGTCCATGTTTGTCCAGACCGAGGGTCGCTCTTTAGCTTTTTAAAAAATGTATGAAAATTTAAAAAACTTTTTTTTTTGTTTTAATACGTTTTTTGTTGGACAACATGACACAAACCTTCCTATTAATTGAAAGCCCACTGTTTTATACAAAACCCAAAACCAGTGAAGTTGGCACGTTGTGTAAATCGTAAATAAAAACAGAATACATCCATCCATCCATCCGTCTTCTTCCGCTTATCCGAGGTCGGGTCGCGGGGGCAGCAGCCTAAGCAGGGAAGCCCAGACTTCCCTCTCCCCAGCCACTTCGTCCAGCTCTTCCTGTGGGACCCCGAGGCGTTCCCAGGCCAGCCGGGAGACAAAGTCTTCCCAACGTGTCCTGGGTCTTCCCCGCGGCCTCCTACCAGTCGGACGTGCCCTAAACACCTCCCTAGGGAGGCGTTCGGGTGGCATCCTGACCAGATGCCCGAACCACCTCATCTGGCTCCTCTCGATGTGGAGGAGCAGCGGCTTTACTTTGAGCTCCTCCCGGATGGAGGAGTTCAAAGAACAGAATACAATGATTTGCAAATCCTTTTTAACCTGTATTCAATTGAATAGACCGCAAAGACAAGATACTTAAAGGCCTACTGAAACCCACTTCTACCGACCACGCAGTCTGATAGTTTATATATCAATGATGAAATCTTAACATTGCAACACATGCCAATACGGCCGGGTTAGTTTACTAAAGTGCAATTTTAAATTTCATGCGACATATCCTGCTGAAAACGTCTCGGTATGATGACGTCAGCGCGTGACGTCGCGGATTGTGGAGGACATTTTATGACAGCATGATGGCCAGCTTTTAAGTCGTCTGTTTCATCGCAAAATTCCACAGTATTCTGGACATCTGTGTTGGTGAATCTTTTGCAATTTGTTCAATGAACAATGGAGACAGCAAAGAAGAAAGCTGTAGGTGGGAAGCGGTGTATTGCGGCCGACTGCAGCAACACAAACACGGCCGGTGTTTCATTGTTTACATTGCCGAAAGATGACAGTCAAGCTTTACCATTGGCCTGTGGAGAACTGGGACAACAGAGACTCTTACCAGGAGGACTTTGAGTTGGATGCGCAGACACGGTACCGTGAGTACTCATGCAGCTGCGGCTTCCAAACATTTGATCGCTTGCCCGTACATGCGTGCCGCTATGAGCATGTCACGTAAATAATTCAATGTATACACCCTGTATACATTATATATCTGTATCATGAATCAATTTAAGTGGACCCCGACTTAAACAAGTTGAAAAACTTATTCGGGTGTTACCATTTAGTGGTCAATTGTACGTAATATGTACTTCACTGTGCAACCTACTAATAAAAGTCTCAAAAAGTCTCACGTACGTAACTTTGGGGACTTTGGGGAAATATGTGTGCTGTATGAACTTTGGGGAGGTGAACGGTACTTTGGGCTGTGGGATTGAGTGTGTTGTGCAGGTGTTTGAGTTGTATTGGCGGGTTATATGGACGGGAGGGGGGAGGTGTTTGTTATGCGGGATTAATTTGTGGCATATTAAATATAAGCCTGGTTGTGTTGTGGCTAATAGAGTATATATATGTCTTGTGTTGATTTACTGTTTTAGTCATTCCCAGCTGAATATCAGGTCCCACCCGCCTCTCACAGCATCTTCCCTATCTGAATCGCTCTCACTGCCCTCTTGTCCTTCACTCTCACTTTCCTCATCCACGGATCTTTCATCCTCGCTCAAATTAATGGGGAAATCGCCGCTTTCTCGGTCCGAATCGCTCTCGCTGCTGGTGGCCATGATTGTAAACAATGTGCGGATGTGAGGAGCTCCACAACCTGTGACGTCACGCTACTCGTCTGCTACTTCCGGTACAGGCAAGGCTTTTTTATCAGCGACCAAAAGTTGCGAACTTTATCGTCGATGTTCTCTACTAAATCCTTTCAGCAAAAATATGGCAATATCGCGAAATGATCAAGTATGACACATAGAATGGACCTGCTATCCATGTTTAAATAAGAAAATTGCATTTCAATTGGCCTTTAACGTTCAAACTGCTAAACTTTATTTTTTGCAAATGTTAGCTAACGACAAGCTACGTTCAAAAACAGTCCCGTTAATATGGACACTTACATCATGTGTTGCCTTAATTATAAGACCTATATCTGGGTTTTAATTTTTTGCAGCTTCATACAGATTTGTTATTTGTATTTTGTGGTCTTTCCAAATTGTGGGTGGCTGACCCCTGGTCTAGACGCTTAGAGTATCTAAATACTTGTTAAATATAGCAAGTCTCTAAGTTGGCAACGCTATTATGTTCTATTTTATGGCAGATCAGCTGCATATGAGGCATGTTAAGAAGCACAACCTACATTTTGTAACGCTGTTCTAACGACAAGCTACGTTCAAAAACAGTCCCGTTATAATGTGTTTATCAGCGGGAGTCAAATTTATTTGTTGCTGTCGGAATTAATGATTTATCATAATGATGATTTATTACAGCGGACCTCTGCTGATTTTAATTTACATTTAATACAATTCCTTGTGGTCTAGATGAGGGGTGTCCAAACTGCGGCTTGGAGGCAATTTGCAGTTCGCAGCTCAAGTTTTGTTGGCCCGCTACATATTGTTGAAATAAAATAAAAAACATTACAATGTTAGAAGAATCGAGCAAAACAATTAATGTAATGAGAAAAAACTGAATTTGTGATACTAATGAATAATAATCATATGCTTTGCCAACTATAAAACAAAGTTTTGTTGTTAAATATGTATATTCTTGCAAAATATATAATGGCCCCAACATGTATTACAAAACCCGAAACCAGTGAAGTTGGCACGTTGTGTAAATCGTAAATAAAAACAGAATACAATGATTTGCAAATCCTTTTCAACTTATATTCAATTGAATGGACTGCAAAGACAAGATATTTAACGTTTGAACTGGAAAACTTTATTTTTTGCAAATATTAGCTCATTTGGAATTTGATGCCTGCAACATGTTTCAAAAAATCTGGCACAAGTGGCAAAAAAGACTGAGAAAGTTGAGGAATGCTCATCAAACACTTATTTGGAACATCCCACAGGTGAACAGGTGGGTGCCATGATTGGGTATAAAAGCAGCTTCCATGAAATGCTCAGTCGTTCACAAACAAGGATGGGGCGAGGAACACAACTTTGTGAACAAATGCGTGAGCAAATTGTCGAACAGTTTAAAAACAACATCTCTCAATGAGCTATTGCAAGAAATTTAGGGATTTCCCCATCTACGGTCCGTAATATCATCAAAAGGTTCAGAGAATCTGGAGAAATCACTGCACACACTGCAAAAAGTCAGTGTTCAAAAACAAAAAAAAATAAATACAAAAATGAGGGGTATTTTATTTGAACTAAGCAACATTATCTTTGACTTGGACTTCCTTTTTATTGTCATTCAAATTTGAACTTTACAGCACAGATAAGAACAAAATTTCATTACATAAGCTCATGGTAGTGCAGGATAAAAAAGCAATTAGGTGCATATATAAATAAATATATATATATATATAATATATATATATATATATATATATAAAATAAATAAATATATATAAATAAATAAATAGATTACTGTACAGATAAATATATTGCACTTTTTCACATGCGTCCACGTTTATGGATGTATGTTATATTGTCTTTTTTATACCAGTGAGTTAATCCATTTTGGGGGGAGTTGAGGGGATCATTTAATTATGATGCGTTCAAGAGTCTTACGGCCTGAGGGAAGAAGCTGTTACAGAACCTGGAGGTTCTGCTTCGGAGGCTGCGGAACCTCTTTCTGGAGTCCAGCAGTGAAAACAGTCCTTGGTGGGGGTGGGAGGAGTCTCTGCAGATTTTCTGAGCCCTGGTCAGGCAGCGGCTTTTTGCGATCTCCTGGATAGGAGGAAGAGGAGTCCTGATGATCTTTTCCGCCGTCCTCACCACTCTCTGGAGAGACTTCCAGTCTGAGGCATTGCAGGCTCCAGTCCAGACAGAGATGCTGTTGGTCAGCAGGCTCTCTATAGTGCCTCTGTAGAATGTGGTGAGAGCTGTGCTCTTTTCATCCGACGCAAAAAGTGCATGCGCTGCTGAGCTCTTTTTACAAGAGCTCCGGTGTGTACCCTATCTGCCAATAGAATAAGAAAATTTGGCTTGTCAAAACTTTCCAAAACAAGTAAAATTAGCTAACCTCAATGAACCCAAAAATACCTTAAAATAAGTATATTCTCACTAATAACAACTGTAGTACTACAGTACGTATTTTCTATTGTTTCATTGAAAATAAAACAGCAAAGTCCATTTGGCTGTCATCTGTTTTAAATATGAGACACAATTGTGTCAAAGTCATGATTTTTTTTTTTCCATGCTTGAAATAAGAAATGATTACTTTAAAAAAGTAGTTTTATACTTGTGAGTGTTGATGACGCAGCTTTGCAACACTTGATATTCTAGTTTCAAGCATGTTTTACTCAATATAGGTCATCAAATCTCAGCAACAAGCTGTAATATTTTACTTAGATCATTTAGGACCAAAACCCTTAAAACAAGTAAAACACTCTAACATAAAATCTGCTTAGTGAGAAGAGTTATCTTATCAGACAGAAAATAAGCAAATATTTCATCTTACTTAGATTTCAGTTTTTGCAGTGCATAAGCGGCTAAGCCCGTGACCTTCGATCCCTCAGGCGGTACTGCATCAAAAACCGACATCGGTACGAATTACACACCGTGTCAACTTCACTGGTTTTGGGTTTTGTACTTGATTACTAAAATAATCAATATCTGCAGCCCTAAAATGAGTGTTTGGGAAACGCCAAGTTTACTCTATTCTTGGTGATGTAGTGTGAGAATTTTGCCACCGAAAACTGCAATCCTATGTGTAAAAAGATGATAGCAAATGCAAGATATAGCGGCGGTCCACTGAACTCATGTTTTTGGTCTTTCTGCCCCCGACAGGAACAGATGTAAAAGAAGCACAGGTAATTTGTGTTTCTACAGGAACTAAATGCATCAACGGTGAGTACATGAGCGACCGTGGTCTGGCACTCAATGACTGCCACGCTGAGATAATCGCCCGACGCTCGCTCATGAGATACCTGTACACCCAGCTGGAGTTCTTCCTCAGGTCAGTGGACACCGTCTAATTTACGATTTAGGAATATTTTTTGGACTATAAGGCGCACTGGATTATATGGCGCACTGTCAAAGAGCGGGTCTATTCGGCTCTATTTTTATACACAAGGCGCATCAGATTATAAGGCGCATTAAAGGGATCATATTATGATTTTTTTCTACATTCAAAACACTTCTTTGTGGTCTACATCGGTGGTCCCCAACGATTGGTACCGGGCCGCACAAGAAATAAAAAAATAAAATACTTTTTTTTTTTTTAAATGTATTTATTTATTTTTTTATTAAATCAACATAAAAAACACAATATATACATTATATATCAATATAGATCAATCGATTAAAAAAATGTATTAAAAAAAATCATAATCAGAATATGGTATGCAACAGGATATAAGCCATATACATTTTAAAATAAAAAATTATTTGTATCCATATATTAGCCTCACCGGACTATAAGCTGCAAAATGTCAGTGTTCAAAAACAAGAAAAAGAAATACAAAAATGAGGGGTATTTTATTTGAACTAAGCAAAATTATCTGCCAATAGAACAAGGGAATTTGGCTTGTCAAGACTTTCCAAAACAAGTAAAATTAGCTATCTTCAATGAACCCAAAAATACCTTAAATAAGAATATTCTCACTAATAACAAGTGCACTTTTCTTGGTAGAAAGAAAATGAGACCTTTTTTCTCAATATGTTGAAAAGTATTCTTAAGTTAAGTAAATGCTAGTGCCATTATCTTGACATAATGATATGCGCTCGGCATTACATTTCTTGAAACCAGCAAACTTATACTAAAAACAAATTTATTGTTCTTAATGGAAAGGCAACAAGGCAACCGCTTGTTACTCTCGGGGTCTATTAGCCGCTCAGGCAAATCATATTGTCTAAAAATGCATTTTTCCATCGATAACATGACATCATCGCGCCAAGTGTGTGCTCTTTCAGTCAATTAGTGCGCATATATACAGCCCGGCCGCCGGCCAAAAAAATTGTAATTGTAATTTTGAAGAATTTTGAAGAATGTGCATGAACTATTTTTGTTCAAAATAGTTTGAAATGTCGCATGTTAAATGTTTAAATATTAACTGTCAGTTTATTGTACTGTACCAACTGTACTACTATATGAGTACATCTTTTCTATTGTTTCATTGAAAATAAAACAGCAAAGTCCATTTGGCTGTCATCCGTTTGAATTATGAGACACAATTGTGTCAAAGTCATGATTTTTTTTTTTCATGCTTTAAATAGGAAATTATTACTTTAAAAAATTAGTTTTTTACTCGTGAGTGTTGATGACACAGCTTTGCAACAGTTGATATTCTAGTTTCAAGCATGTTTTACTCAATATAGGTCATAAAATCTCAGCTACAAGCTGTAATATCTTACTGAGATCATTTAGGACCAAAACCCTTAAAACAAAATGGGTTGGGTTGTACTTGTATAGCGCTTTTCTACCTTCAAGGTACTCAAAGCGCTTTGACACTACTTCCACATTTACCCATTCACACACACATTCACACACTGATGGAGGGAGCTGCCATGCAAGGCGCTACCAGCACCCATCAGGAGCAAGGGTGAAGTGTCTTGCTCAAGACACAACGTACATGACGAGGTTGGTACTAGGTGGGGATTGAACCAGGGACCCTCGGGTCGCGCACGGCCACTCTCCCACTGCGCCACGCCGTCCCAAAACAAGTAAAACACTCTAACATAAAATCTGCTTAGTGAGAAGAATTATCTTATCAGACAGAAAAATAAGCAAATATCACCCTTATTTGAGATATTTAATCTATTTAATCTAATTTAGATTTTAGTGTTGCAGTGTACTCTTTTCGAGTGATCGCCGACGACCACATAAATTTGGTTCAAGGCCGGTAAGCACAACCAGAATTAATATGTGCATTAGGAGCACCGGATTATAAGGTGCAGTGTCAATTTTTTTGAGAAAAATTAAAGGATTTTAAGTGCGCCCTATAGTTAGAAAAATATAGTATACCGCATTTTTCGGAGTATAAGTCGCACCTGTGGAAAATGCATGATAAAGAAGGAAAAAAAACATATACGTCGCATTTTTTGGGGAAATTTATTTGATAAAATCCAACACCAAGAATAGACATTTGAAAGGCAATTTAAAATAAAGAATAGTGAACAACAGGCTGAATAAGTGTACGTTATATGAGGCATAAATAACCAACTGAGAACGTGCCCGGTATGTTAACGTAACATATTATGGTAAGAGTCATTCAAATAACTATAACATATAGAACATGCTATACGTTTACCAAACAATATGTCACTCCTAATCGCTAAATCCCATGAAATCTTATATGTCTAGTCCAGGGGCCGGCAACCCAAAATGTTGAAAGAGCCATATTGGACCAAAAATACAAAAAAAAATCTGTCTGGAGCCGCAAAAAATTAAAAGCCATATTACATACAGATAGTGTGTCATGAGATATACATTGAATTAAGAGGACTTAAATGAAACTAAATGACCTCAAATATAGCTACAAATGAGGCATTATGATGCAATATGTACATATAGTTAGCCTAAATAGCATGTTAGCATCGATTAGCTTGCAGTCATGCAGTGACCAAATATGTCTGATTAGCACTCCAACAAGTCAATAACATCAACAAAACTCACCTTTCATGCACAACCTTAAAAGTTTAGTGGACAAAGTGAGACAGAAAAAGAAGTGGCATAAAACACGTCCTAGAAAGTTATACATGTAAACAAACTACGGTAAGTTCAAGGACCGCCAAAATTAGTAGGACAAAACGGGGCTCGAATCAGTGAAGCATGTTTAATATAAACAGTGTGCTTTATAACAATTAGGGAGGTTTGTGTCATGTTTGTCCTCCTACAGAAACCATATTAAAACAAAAAATAGATTGTTTTCCCCTCATCTTTTTCCATTTTTCATACATTTCTGAAAAAGCTCCAGAGAGCCACTAGGGCGGCGCTAAAGAGCCGCATGCGGCTCTAGAGCCGCGGGTTGCCGACCCCTGGTCTAGTCTCTTACGTGAATGAGCTAAATAATATTATTTGATATTTTACGCTAATGTGTTAATAATTTCACACATAAGTCGCTCCTGAGTATAAGTCGCACCCCCGGCCAAACTATGAAAAAAAAACTGCGACTTATAGTCCGAAAAATGCGGTATGTGGTTTGTTTGCTCGTCTGGTCTAATTCTGTATCTGGATGCTCTTCAGGTGCATTTGCTGCAGTAGTTTTTCTACTCCATTGATAACAGCTCTTTGTCCGTTACTGTAGCAACAGCAAAGAAGAGAATCAGAAATCAATATTCATACACTGTGACAAGGGAGGCTACAAGCTAAAGGACAACATTCAGTTCCATCTCTACATCAGCACCTCACCCTGCGGAGACGCCAGAATCTTCTCCCCGCATGAGGCCGGCGTGGAAGGTAAAACGTCTCCCCTCCCCTCGTTACGCTGACAGATTTGACAATGCAGCTTTTGGCTGGGCTGACAACTTCCTCAACAGTTAGCTGAATTAAAATCCTTTAGATTTCCTCTCGCGCGCGGTTTAATTTGATTAGAAATCCGCCGCAAAGTCCAAACACGCGTCGGACATATTGAAACAAGGCGCCATTAATTAAAGCTTTTTTGTTATTCACTTTCTGTGCCTATCAGTTTTTTCCCCCCCTGCCCAGCCCACCCTCACTGTCTGACTGATTAACCTCCCCCATACTTGTCAAAGTGTTTTCCATTGCATGCTGCAGCCTGAATGGAACGCAGACACACTCAATTAGTCAATGAATAGATGCCTTCTGCTGCTGCTGGACCAAGGGAAAACGTTGATAGCATATGTTGTTTTGTGTTTTGTTTTCGCTTTGTCCCTTTTTTTTTTCCCCGAGGTCTTTGTGGGCTTTCTTGGGCAATGTAGCCATAAATGCTTCATGAATATTATTACATACAATGCAATCATATTGATTTATTCACTCATTTTCTACTGCTCATCTTGTTAAGAGTGGGCTGAATCAATTGCATGAGGAATTCAAATTAAGCAATGATGTCATTAAATTTAAAAAGCAATACAAAAAAATATTCTTCATAGGCACAACAAAGAGGAGGAAACATAAAATATCTTTAGGAGATATTTTATTCATATAAACTACATCCATCCATCCATTTTCTACAGCTTATTCCCTTCTGGGTTGCGGGGGGCGCTGGAGCCTATCTCAGCTACAATCGGGCGGAAGGCGGGGTACACCCTGGACAAGTCGTCACCTCATCGCAGGGCCAACACAGATAGACAGACAACATTCACACTCACATTCACACACTAGGGCCAATTTTGTGTTGCCAATCAACCTATCCCCAGGTGCATGTTTACTACTTTGATGTTTATTTTATTGATAATATGTTTGAGTTGGAGTTTGTTTGGAACATGCATGCATGCAACATGATACATCACAATTTCCAGGTTCTCTATTCCAGTGTTTTTGAGCCAAGACACATTTTTTGCGTTGAAAAAATCCGGAGGCACACCACCAGCAGAAATCATAAACTCAGTTGATAGTTAAAAGTCATTGTCGCAATTGTTGGATATAACTTTAAAAACCAAACCATAACCAAGCATGCATCAATATAGCTCTAGTCTCAAAGTAGGTGTACTGTCACCACCTGTCACATCACACCCTGACTTATTTGGACTTTTTTGCTGTTTTCCTGTGTGTAGTGTTTTAGTTCTTGTCTTGCGCTCTTATTTTGGTGGCTTTTTCTCTTTTTTTGGTATTTTCCTGTAGCAGTTTCATGTCTTATATTTCCCGCATCTACTTTGTTTTAGCAATCAAGAATAATTCAGTTGTTTTCATCCTTCTCTGTGGGGACATTGTTGATTGTTATGTCATGTTCGGATGTACATTGTGGACGCCGTCTTTGCTCCACAGTAAGTTTTTGCTGTTGTCCAGCATTCTGTTTTTGTTTACTTTGTAGCCAGTTCAGTTTTACTTTCGTTCTGCATAGCCTTCAATGCCTTTTCTTAGGGGCATTCCCCTTTTGTTTATTTTTAGTTTAAGCATAAGACACCTTTTTACCTGCATTTACAAAGCAATTAGCTACCGGCTGCCACCTACTGATATGGAAGAGTATTACACGGTTACTCTGCTGAGCTCTAGACACTCAACAACAACACATCATTTGCAGACTATAATTACTGGTTTGCAAAAAATGTTTTTAACCCAAATATGTGAAATTAGATAATCACATAGTAACCACATTAACCCTGGCAATGGACCCTGTGTGTGTATGTATGTTATGCCATTGTTTACAAATTTGGTAAATAATAAATAAATAATATCCCCTCAACTCCCCCCAAAATGGATTAACTCGCTGGAATAAAAAAGACAATATAACATACATCCATAAACGTGGACGCATGTGGAAAAGTGCAATATATTTATCTGTACAGTAATCTATTTATTTATATATATATATTTATTTTATATATATATTATTTATATATATTTATTTATTTATATATGCACCTTATTGCTTTTTTATCCTGCACTACCATGAGCTTATGTAACTAAATTTCGTTCTTATCTGTGCTGTAAAGTTCAAATTTGAATGACAATAAAAAGGAAGTCTAGTCTAGTCTAGTCTAAATAATCAAAAAATTTATATTTTGTTGTTTTCTTACTGTACCGAAAATTAACCAAACCGTGACCTCTAAACCGAGGTGCGTACCGAACCGACATTTTTGTGTAGCGTTACACCCCTCCCTACCTGTGGCATATTTACTGCTTTACTGTTTTACAAATGTCTGTATTCCTTACAATTATAACAAGCAAATGCAATTCTGAGTTTTCATCGAACCTGGCGTTGGTATTTTTGAGCTCGGAAAGAAAACCAGAGTAGCAAAGAAAACCCACTCAAGCATGGAAAAAAAACACGCAAACTGTTGTTCTGGTTGAAAGAGCCCTTTACACATGATTAGTGCAAGTCATCATTTTTACTGCAAACAAGTGCTGTCTAATTGTGCACCCTGTACTCACTAGTCAGTCGGTGTTGTGTTCATGTTTTCTGATATCATTTAATTGGGCAGTTCTCAGCTGTCAAGGGGAAGCCATCTTTCTCATACACACAGGTTTGCCAACATTAAAGAGTAAAAATAAAAAGAAGAGTCCTTTGGTAAATGACTGACTGTTTCCAAATTTGACAGCTTATGGAAAAATAACAGTCACTGGGCTGGAGGAAAGTGTTGCAAACTTTTTTTCTCTTCCTGTCTGCCCCCAGACCAAGGAGACAGACACCCCAATCGGAAAGCAAGGGGTCAGCTCCGGACCAAGATCGAGTCCGGGGAGGGCACCATACCAGTGAGGACCAGTAATACCATCCAAACATGGGACGGGGTGCTTCAAGGAGAGAGGTTACTCACTATGTCCTGCAGTGACAAGATTGCAAGGTAATTTTAATACTGAAAGAAAGCACCTTTACTTCTCTTCCAGCACAGGTGTCAAACTCACATCTGGTCCGCCACATCATTTAATGTGGTCCGTCACATCATTTTATGTGTCCACCACATCATTTAATGTGTCCACCACATCATTTAATGTGTCCACCACATCATTTAATGTGTCCACCACATAATTTAATGTGTCCACCACATCATTTAATGTGGTCCGTGACATCATTTAATGTGGTCTGTAATGTCTTTTAATGTGGTCCATCACGTCATTTAATGTGGTCTGTAATGTCTTTTAATGTGGTCCATCACGTCATTTAATGTGGTCCGCCAAGTCATTTCATGTGGTCTGTCATGTCTTTTAACGTGGTTCGCCACATCATTTCTTGTGGTTTGCCACGTCATTTAAGGTGGTCTTCAGGTGGTCCGCCACGTCATTTAAGGTGGTCCGCCACGTCATTTAATGTGGTCCGCCACATCATTTAATGTGGTCCCCCCCACATCATTTAATTTGGTCCTCCATGCCTTGTAATATGGTCCGTCACGCCTTGTAACGTGGTCGGTCATGTCTTTTAACGTGGTCCGTAACGTATTTTAACGTGGTCCGCCACATCATTTAACGTGGTTTATCATGTCTTTTAATGTGGTCCGTAATGTCATTTAATGTGGTCTGCCACATCATTTGATGTGGTTTGTCATGTCTTTTAATGTGGTCCGTAACGTCATTTAACTTGGTCCATAACGTCATTTAACTTGGTCCATAACGTCATTTAACATGGTCCGTAACGTATTTTAACGTGGTCCGCCACATCATTTAACGTGGTTTATCATGTCTTTTAATGTGGTCCGTAATGTCATTTAATGTGGTCTGCCACATCATTTGATGTGGTTTGTCATGTCTTTTAATGTGGTCCGTAACGTCATTTAACTTGGTCCGCCACATCATTTAACTTGGTTCGCCACATCATTTAACTTGGTTCGTAACATCATTAACGTGGTCCGTAACGTCATTAACGTGGTCCGTAATGTTATTTAATGTGGTCTGCCACATCATTTATGTGGTTTGTAACGTCATTTAATGTGGTCCGCCACATCATTTAACTTGGTCCGTAACGCCATTTAACTTGGTCCGTAATGTCATTTAACGTGGTCTGCCACATCATTTAATGTGGTTTTTCATGAAAAAAAAAAAAATCATGTAAACAAACAGCTTGGGCCTTAAGAGGTTAATGTGGTCCGTCACGTCTTTTAACGTGGTAAGTTACAGTACGTAATTTATTGTGGTCAATCATGTCTTTAAAGTGGCCCGCCATATCATTAATTATGGGCCTCCATGTCATTCAGTGTGGTCTGTCACATCATTCAACGTGGTCTTCCACATCATTTAACGGGGCCCGGCGTATTATTTAATGTGGTCCACCATATTATTTAATGTTGTCTGCAATGTCATTTAATGTGGTCCATCACTTCATTCAAGGTGGTCTGCCACATCATCTAATGAAGTCCTCAAGGTCATTTACAGTAGTCTGACCATATCATTCATTGTGGTCTGCAACGTAATTGTTTGTAGTCCGTCACATCAATTAATGTGGCCCTCAAAGAGCAGCCATAATTGCAATATATCCCTAAATATAAAAAAAATAAAAATACGTTTGACACACCTGATATCCATAAAGTATAAACCAATTATAAGTGGTAGCAACAGAAATACATATTTATAGCTATATTTTCATATTTTATTTACTTGACTCTTCTTCATGGCGTGTCAGGGATGGCCGAGTTGATGGACGGCCTGTCCTTGGAGTTTATTTGCCACCGATCATAGGGTCTTTAGTCTCTGTCCGTGTTCAAGGCAGCGGTATGCCAGCCTTGTGATGAAAGGAGGCCGCCTGTTACCAACCAAACAATAAAACTTCTCCATAACTCTTCTCACCAGCTGCCCTCTGCCTCCAGCCTCTCCATCCAGGAGTGGTAGTACCTTGCCTCAGTGCACCAAATGATTGGAGGCTGAGTGCCTGATGAAGTCTGCTGTGTTAGTAACCACCGTGTCCGTGTTCTTTGCACAGCACAACTGTTACTTCTTCAGCTCGTCATAGTAGTTCTAGCTTTTCTCATGTTTGTCCAAAGTGGACGGATCGAAGTCGGTCGAGGGCAAAATACGTTTTTTTAAGGAAAACCAGCCCTCTGGTTAAAGTGTAACATATATTCAGAAAGGGTACTGTAAAGAAACTTAAAGGGATGAATTTTGTTTTAGATATTTAAATGTATCCATCCATCCATTTATTACTGCTTGTCCCAGTCGGGCTCACAGACGGGGGCTGGAATTTGCATTTTAAAGATTTTAAACAATGCCAAAGTATTAAAACATTAGGTTAATGCATTTTGACGTGCGCTTTTCCGCAGTTTTGGATGCCTTTGTTCGCGGGTTTTGCAGTTTCGACAGGGGAGGAGCTACGATCGAGTACCGTAAATTCCAGACTATAAGCCGCTGCTTTTTTCCTACACTTTGAACCCTGCGGCTTACAAGACAGAGCGGCTAATTTATGGATTTTTCTTCGCTGGCAGCTATAATAAAAAAAATATTTTTTTTAAAAGAAGCAAAAATCCAGTGTGTTTTATTGTTTGTGCTATGGCGCCAGATGCTTCAGTGTCTCTCCATATTACAGTGCTATTTCGTTTTTTCGCCATCCATAGCGTTTCTACTCGTATGGATTCTTCATGC
This sequence comes from Nerophis lumbriciformis, assembly GCF_033978685.3. NCBI lineage: Eukaryota > Metazoa > Chordata > Actinopteri > Syngnathiformes > Syngnathidae > Nerophis > Nerophis lumbriciformis. Next base: position 16,383,923 of record NC_084578.2, on the reverse strand, counting down.
ATCACTGCAAGCAACGTTTGTAAGTTTTACAATATAATCAAAACAATTTTTCCTTACTATAACGTCACATGTGTAAAATAGCGTCTTTAGCATTAGCTAATATGCTAACAGGTTTACGAGTATCTGTGTTAGTATTATTAACTTACAATGGCTTTATTTTTGTATTGCATTAGTTTCACACATTCTAAAGTGAATTCACCAAAGCATCACAGGGGAGTAATAGTTTGTTTAGCTGATCGGAGAGCTAGCTTCCGCAGCTCGTGGGTTCATGACGATGACTTCTGTTTTGTTTGATCAGCTGTTTTACTGCCGCGTTACAGGCACTGTTTAGAAACAATTAAAATATGTAAATAATCAAAAATCTTACTGCGTTAACTATTTTCTCAACGTATACATCTGCAGCTTATTTAAATAATACCGTATTTCCAGGACTATAAAGGACTAGGACTAAATTTTAGAATTTTTGATTTTTGTTTCCATATATTGTCTGCACCGGACTATAAGCCGCTAATATGTTGTGAAATGACTCATTTACACAGAAATATTTTGTAAATGTTTATTTACATACCTTAATTATTTACAAACGGTGTCTGTAACGCGGCAGTAAAACGGGTGATCAAACAAAACAGAAGCCATCGTCATGGACCCATGAGCTGCTAAAGCTACCTCTACAAACTCAATAACTAATAGGTGACGTTTTATTGAATTTACTGAGGAATTTGTGAAACTGAAACAAAACAAGAGAGATTGCCGTTGTAAGTTAATAATACTAACACAGACACTTGTAGACGTGTTAGCATATTAGCTAACGTCGCAAGCTTAATTACATTACAATAGCACGCACAAATATGCATGAAAACACTACTATCAAACATGTGATAGTTAAAACAGGGGTCCCCAAACTTTTTGGCTCGGGGGCCGCATTGGATTAAAACAATTTGGCCGGGGGCCGGGCTGTATATGTATGTATATGTATATATATATATATATATAATGTATGAAAGAGTGCGCACTTGATGTCACGTTATCGATGGAAAAATGCATTTTTAGACCATACGATTTGCCTGAGTGGCTTGGAGACCCCGAGAGTAACAAGTGGTAGAAAATGAATTAGAAAGGACAGATTTAAAAAATAACAAGTAAAAATAATATATATATATTTTATTTTATTTTACTTGGGACTTCCCGCGGGCCGGATTTTGGATGGGCCGTAGTTTGGGGACCCCTGGTTTAGTACTTATGAATTGTGTTAGTTATATTGTTAAACTTGCAAACGTTGCTTGTAGACTAAACGGCACTTGTACTTCAGGTTCAAGGCACTAAACGGAGAAATACTGTAGATGTTCAACCCGCAGCACCTGCAGTGAATGAACTCGTCCAAAAGATGGCGCCATAACACCAACAATAACAAACCTTTTCAGGGACTGTCTGTGTTTTTGAAAACTATGTATTAACTACAAAACATTATGATGGTTAGCGAAGAAACATCCATAAATTAGCCGCACAGTTTTATAGGCCGCAGGGTACAAAGGGTAGGAAAAAAGTAGTCGGGAAAATACGTTAGAGTGAAATCATTATAGGTCTCCTTTAATTGCAAACAGCTTTGTATTGTTTACCTGTAATGTTTTGATTAATGATGAGCCTTTTTAAAACCATAAGAAGGTAGTGTCATGTTTCATTGCCTGTTTTATTTTCACGGTGGGTCCCTTTTCCTTTTGTCCTGCACCGAAAGCACATTTGAATGAGCTACGATGTGGCGAGACAATGACATCGTAATGATTGATCGTAAGTCTGGTTTTACTAGACCGATTTACGCCATTGGAAGACACACATGCAGGCGGTGTGAAGTCTGCACCGGCTAATAATACTGTAGACCGTGTATCTGCAGGCTTTGACTCCTGAGACTTAAACATGGCAGATTAGATGCCCTAAAACTTCCTGCATCTTTTGAAACTACTACAAATTACAGAGCTGTCCGTCCACTAGACCTGCGGTTGGAACAAAATGCTTTTTGCACCTGAGGCTTGAACTTGGGAACTGAAGAAAATGATCTACGATATTCGAGGTTAAGGCGAATACAACATGTCCTTCCTTTTTCTTTACAGAAAAACTTAGCAATTTTTGTTGTTTATGTTTAATTTCCGGACAAACATGCTAGTAAAAGCTTTAGACACATTTTAGAACAATGTGCCATTTGAACACGGTTAGAGATGTCCGATAATATCGGACTGTATCGGCCGATAAATGCTTTAAAATGTAATATCGGAAATTATCGGTATCGGTTTCAAAAAGTAAAATTTATGACTTTTTAAAACGCCGCTGTACGGAGTACACGGACGTACAGAACGCCAATAAACATTAAAGGCACTGCCTTTGCGTGCCGGCCCAATCACATAATATCTACGGCTTTTCACACACACAAGTGAATGCAAAGCATACTTGGTCAACAGCCATACAGGTCACACTGAGGGTGGCCGTATAAACAACTTTAACACTGTTATAAATATGCGCCACACTCTGAACCCACACCAAACAAGAATGACAAACACATTTCGGGAGAACATCCGCACCGTAACACAACATAAACACAACAGAACAAATACCCAGAACCCCTTGCAGCACTAACTCTTCCGGGACGCTACAACTTACACCCCCCGTTACCCCCTACCCCCCCAATCCTGCCCACCTCAACCTCCTCATGCTCTCTCAGGGAGAGCATGTCCCAATTTCCAAGCTGCTGTTTTGAGGCATGTTAAAAAAAATAATGCACTTTGTGACTTCAATAATAAATATGGCAGTGCCATGTTGGCATTTTTTTCCATAACTTGAGTTGATTTATTTTGGAAAACCTTGTTACATTGTTTAATGCATCCAGCCGGGCATCACAAAAAAATTAGGCATAATAATGTGTTAATTCCACGACTGTATATATCGGTATCGGTAATTAAGAGTTGGACAGTATCGGAATATTGGATATCGGCAAAAAAGCCATTATCGGACATCTCTAAACACGGTTACACTTTGGGGTCTTCCACTTTACAATTAAAACCAAAGAAATGTTATTTTCAAACAATAAAGAAGAAATCTTACAACTTTTGGTTTAACCGCTGTTTATTCCGAGCAAATTTTTTAGCGGCCCGTAGCACAACCGTAACCATTCCAATATCAGAATGCTCGCTTTTTTTTAAGTGGTGCAGGTATACGCCTCTGCAGAAAATATATTGTTACCTGACAAATAATACCTGTGAGTATGCTAGCTTTTTTTAGTTCATTTTGTAGGTATACACCTCAGTCATATTTTGGTACTTGATGCATGCTTATGCGAATGCAGGCTAGTTTTTTTAAATAAATTGTTCAAGTACACACCTTAAAGCGGGAGTTGGCAACAAGCGGCTCCCTGGAGCTTTTTCAAAAATGTGTGAAAATAGAAAAAGATAGGGGAAAAAAAAAAGTTTTTGTTTTAATATGGTTTCTGTAGGAGGACAAACATGACACAAGCCTTCCTGATTGTTAAAAATCCCACTGTTTATATTAAACATGTACAGTATTTGGCGAACGCCGTTTTGTCCTACTAATTATGGCAGAACTTGAACTCACCGTAGTTTGTATACACTTTGTCCGATGCTGCCACGGAAAGACATTTGAATGCCACTCCTTCTTTGTCTCATTTTGTCCACCAAACTTTTTATACTGTGTATGAATACACAAACATGAGCTTTGTTGATGTTATTGACTTGTTGGGAGTTCTAATCAGGCATATTTGGTCACTGCACGCTAATCAATGCTAACATGCTATTTCAGCTAGATGTATGTACAAATTGCATCATTATGCCTCGTTTGTAGTTATAGTTGAGCTAATTTAAGAAGTTCCTTTCGTTCTTCTTTCTCTTCGTTTGTTGTAACAGAAATACAAGTCGTGGAACTTTCTGTAATGGCTGTCCTGTGTTTGAAAAACGTTTTTTTTTAGCAACACCCCCCCAACTGTGTTTAACCAATCCGCGTTCGATAGCACAGCCCGCCCCTGATAGGGTTCCAGGAACCTTCCAAAAGTCCCACCCAGCTGGCACACTGCAAAAACTGAAATCTAAGTAAGATGAAATATCTCAAATAAGGGTGATATTTGCTTATTTTTCTGTCTGATAAGATCATTCTTCTCACTAAGCAGATTTTATGTTAGAGTGTTTTACTTGTTTTAAGGGTTTTGGTCCTAAATGATCTCAGTAAGATATTGCAGCTTGTTGAGTAGAACATGCTTGAAACTAGAATATCAACTGATGCAAAGCTGTGTCATCAACACTCACAAGTATAAAACTACTTTTTTAAAGTAATAATTTAGCGGTATAGCTCGGTTGATACAGTGGCCGTGCCAGCAACTTGAGGGTTCCAGGTTCGATCCCCGCTTCCGCCATCCTAGTCACTACCGTTGTGTCCTTGGGCAAGACACTTTACCCACCTGCTCCCAGTGCCACCCACACTGGTTTAAATGTAACTTAGATATTGGGTTTCACTTTGTAAAAGCGCTTTGAGTCACTAGAGAAAAGCGCTATATAAATATAATTCACTTCACTACTTCAAGCATGAAAACAAAAATCATGATGCCGAGCCCATATCATTATGTCAAGATAATGGCACTAGCATTTACTTAATTTAAGAATATTTTTCAACAAAATGAGCAAAAAGTTATTTTTTTTCTACCAAGAAAAGTGCACTTGTTATTAGTGAGAATATACTTATTTTTAGGTATTTTTGGGTTCTTTGAGGTTAGCTAATTTTACTTGTTTTTGGAAAGTCTTGACAAGCCGAATTTTCTTGTTCTATTGGCAGATCATTTTGCTTAGTTCAAATAAAATACCCCTCATTTTTGTATTTTTTTTTTCTTGTTTTTGAACACTGACTTTTTGCAGTGCAGGAACTCCGAAAAGTTCCTGAAGAACTAAATGTAGTTTGTGTTGGAAAAACAGAGGGAACTTTATTTAAACGGGTAAATGGGAACGTTTCTGTTAAAAGTCCCTGCAGTGGAACTAACACATGATTGGTCGCTTTTACTCCGGGACATGTTGTTTCGTAGTGTACTGAGCCTGTTTGCCAACCTCTTATCTGTCCTTCTGACTGACTTCCCTGTGTCTGTTAGCTGTGTTGTTTAAGGTGGAACAAAGAAGTGTGCCGTTACAGCTTTGCAGGTCCGATTTAGCCATGGAAGTCTGCCCTCTGTCACTTTTACGTTGGCTATCTTTCGCATGCATGTGGCGCACACAGACAATATTGCATTTTCACTTCATGTAGCCTCGGGTTTGCTGATTGCATATTCCACATTGTGCTCGCTCTACGCTGGTAATTTCACACACCCGCAGTCAGCCCCAAGGTAAAGATGTGAGAGATGAGTCTCTGCATGCTGACACTTTTTGGGGTTTGATGAATAAATGGAAGGCGGCTGCTTATCAAATTATTGAACACCACACCAATTAGCTAGCCAGTTCTACCGAGTACAAATGGTTGTTCTCTTAACCCCCTTCTTAATCCTTTTGTTTACTGCTTTTTAAAGGGACGCCAATCAATAACTATGAAACCTTTTTTTTTTTTTTTTACTTTTAAAGGACATCATTCTTTATACACTGCAACAATCCATTTATTTCCTCCAGGACACTTTTTGGTGCACACACACACACACACACACACACACACACACACACACACACACACACACACACACACACACACACACACACGTTCCCCTCTGAGTGAGGTGGGAGTGTGATGCTTCACAGAGCATGTCAATGGGAAAATGACTAGGGAGAGATGGCTAATGATACAGCACAAAAATACACAGAAGTTTGGCAAAAAAGAAATTGCATCCCTCAGTAGAATTGGTTTTGGTTTATTGCATTGCCTTGTGGCGCTATACACTAATTTATCTTACATGTATTGCCGTCTGTATCTTCTCTCCACTTATTTAACCTCTAATAGGGAACCTATCTATCTGTCTAACAATAATTCCGTAATTATTATCTGTATTTAGCCCTTCTTTTTTTTTTCGGTTACTTGCATATGAGGTATGTGAGTTTTGGGACCAAAGCAGCAAATCCGCAAAAAAGATCCTGCTGTGTTTGCGTCATTAGAGGCGAGAGTTGTGGCAGGATAAATCGTGGCTACTTCATCATGACAACGCACCTGCTCGTACTGCCCTGAGCAGCCAACAGTTCCTGCCCAACCGGAACATACTCATGCTGGAGCAACCTCACATCAAAGAGAAGGCTGGGAAAGTGCAATAAACACCAGGAGGATTATTGCAAACAGGAACATTTGTTGTTTGGATTAGTATGGACTGAAATTACTGCCAAAACTCCACAAATACACAAAAATGTTTTTACACACGCCCAACGATTCGCGAGTAAATAAAACTATTTTTCTGCAAATGAAAAATACGATTCGCAAATAAAACAAAAACAATTGGATTCAATTAAAAAAGCGATTCGCAAGTATATTAACACTTTTCTGCAAGTAAAAAAAAAGATTTGCAATTAAAAAAAATGTTTTTTTCAAATATAAAATGTATTTGCAATTTAAAAACAATTAATTAAAAAAACGATTCGCAAGTAATAAAATAAAAGATCATCTTCAATTAAAAAACGATTCGCAAGTTTAAAAAAAAAAAATTCTGCAAAGAAAAAAATTATTTGCAAGTAAAAAAAGAATTTTTTGCAAGTAAAAAAGATTCTCAATTAAAGAAAAACTATTCTATTCAAATAAAAAGTATATTAACAATTTTCTGCAAGTACAAAAAAATGTGCAAGTTAAAAAAAGTCTTCAAATAAATAAATGATTCGCAATTTTTTAAGAAAACGACTCGCAAGTTTAAAAAAAAGTCTTCAATTAAGAAACGATTTGCAAGTGAAAACTATTTTTTTTTTCCAATTAAAAAAAGATTCGCAAGGAAAAATAACGATTCTCTGTAAGTAAAAAAAGGACTCGCAAAAAAAAAACAATATTCTTAAATTTAAAAAAATTATTCGCAAGTGTAATTACATGTTTTTGCAAGTAAAAAAAGATTTGCCATCAAAGAAAAACAATTTTCATCAAATAAAAAAAAAACATTCACAAATAAAAAAAAAACATTCACAAATAAAATAAAAAAATGTCGTCAATTAAAAAGTAAAAACAAAACAATTATCTGCTAAAAAAAAAAAAACATTTGCAAGTTAAAAAAAAAAAAATGTTTCTAAAAGTAAAAAAACGGTTCGCAAGTAGTAAAATGATTCACAGGTAATAAAAAACAAAGCAATTTTCTTCAATCAAAAAAATTATTAGCAGGAAAAGAAAAACAATTCTGCAAGTAAAATAACAAATTGCAAGTAAAAAAAACAATTTTCTTGAATTTAAAAAACAAATTGCAAGTATGATAACAATTTTTTTCAAGTTAAAACTTTCACAGTAATATTCCACTCTGCGCGGAGGGACACGGGACCCACTCAAAAATTGACACTCAGGCCATGTCCACACAAAGAAGGATAGTTTCAAAAACACATATTTGGGGTTAAAACGATCTCCATCCACACAAATGCAGTTTCAAAACACATACACCTGCTGTCATGCACATTTTCTCCAATCAGAAGCCTGTTTGCAAAAGTCTGCATTTTTAAGGGCAAAAGTATGCGTTTGTGTGTGGACAAGAGGCCTAAACGCAGTGATAAGTATGCGTTTATTAATTATCTGTGTTTGTGTAGAAATGGCCTTAATTAGTAAACCTATTATCTTATTTCATATTCAATAATTATATCTAACCTACTTACAGTTTACCAGGATAAATCTTGTGAAATGATATGAAGGCATGTGTTAATCACAAAGGTTATTATCAAGGCTTATGTCAGGCTGATTACAAAAATAAATAATATTCAAGTATACTGAATAAGAAGGGACTTACAGTGCTAAAATAAATAAATTATAACTAAGAAATTTGAGCTAGATTAATAATAAATAATAATTTCTTAAAAAAAAAAAAAAAACTAAATAAAGCTTCACCACTTTAGTCATAATTTTTGCACTTAAGAAACTTCTGTGACTTTAGCTCCAGACTTCTTCTGTTTGTTTGATATTGCCATTGCTGCCACAAGTGGTGGACAAGTGTATTACAACTGAGTACCGCTGCAGATATTTTTGGGCGGCCCAGTAACAAACACTGCGGTAGAATAATTAAATTGCTCACATTAAATCAAATGCACTCACACAATCTTTCAGTCTGCCATTTAGAGCATTATGGACTAACCCTCATCAAGACACCTGATCATTTACCCGTGTAATTATTTCTTGTTTCAATAAGTACGTGTGCCGCCAATGTACATACAAAATGTAATCGTCCAAAAATTAAATGTAGTCTTTAGTCCGTAAATGATGGTATTCAAATCAAAATATGTTTAATTAGGGGAGCTGACGTCAGTCACTTTTCTTCTTTACTCTTTAAGATGAAGTCGTTGAAAACCGTGCAGCTGCTTCCTAACTCTGCGTTGTCCTGGTGCAGGTGGAATGTGGTGGGCATCCAGGGCTCCCTGATGAGCTACTTCACCGAGCCGATCTACTTCTCCAGCATCATCCTGGGAAGTCTTTACCACGCCGACCACCTCTCCCGGGCCATGTACCAGCGCATCGCAGACATCGAGGACCTGCCCCAGCAGTTCACGCTCAACAGACCTCTTCTCAGCGGTGAGACATTCCAGCAGCTTCTTGAGCACGTCAGCTTTAAAACGTTTATACGGGGGCCATGGCTGCTGTTTTATAGCATTTTCTTAACTTCACATTCCTACATTAGCGGTAATCCTGGGCTACTGACGAAAGGCTTTGTTTACCAAAACCGATATTTTAGGTTTAGATCTTGGCCGCCACATTGTTTTATTCAGTACTTCCGGGATTTTGCAGACTTTTTTTATTGCTTTATTTTGTTTTTGCGGCAAACGTTGCGATTATTTTTTTTACTTGACTTTATCAATATTTTAAGTGTTTCTTGTAACGTTAAGCTCAAAATGCACACAATCTAAATATTATATATTGATATTTTACTCATTTTATTCCACACAGACCTAAAAGTAGATGGCAGTAAAAGCACATCCTTTTTTTTTAAATTAATTATAACTACTAATAATAATGAATAAATTATATTTATATAGCGCTTTTTCACAGTTGTCTCAAAGCGCTTTACATTGAGAAAACCCATACATTCAAGCTTGGTGGTGGTAAGCTACATTTATACCAGTGTGGGTGGCACTGAGAGAAAGGTGGGTGAAGTGTCTTGCCCATTGGCCGCAACTAGGATGGTGGATGCCGAAATCGAACCAGGAATCCTTCAGTTTTTGGACACCCGCTCAACATCATTATAATTAATTATAATTATAAAAAGAAACACAACCAAAGTCTTCCTCATTGTCCACTGTCTTCACTTTTTTCATATTTTGTCATGGAATATATTTTTATTCCGAAATGGATGAATTAATTTTTGTCCTCAAAATTCTACACACAATACCCCATAATGGCAATGTAAAAAATATTTTGAAATTGTTGCATATTTATTTAAAGAAAAATAAGAATAATAATGTACATAAGTGTACATAGGTATGATTGCAATGTATTTGGGGGTTGTTAACACGTTTCTGGACGGCCGCTCCGTCCCTTAATAATTAGTTATACCGGTAATTGTAAAAAGAAACGCAACCAAAGTCTTCCTAATTGTTCGCTGTCTTCTCTGTCGTCAAAAAGTTGTAGACTGTTTTACACTTGAAAAGTGTTTGTTTATCTTAAAAATTAATATAGCCATGAATAGCGCTTCACTTTTGCCATATTTTTAATGGAATATTTATTTATTCCGAAATTGAATAAATTATTATTTTTTCCTCAAAATTCTACACACAATACACCTAATGACAATGTAAAAAAAATGTTTTTGACATTTTTGCATATTTATTAAAGAAAAATAATAATAATACAAATTGATTGATTGATTGATTGATTGAGACTTTTATTCGTAGATTGCACAGTACAGTACATATTCCGTACAATTAACCATTCAATGGTAACACCCGATTAAGTTTTTCAACTTGTTTAAGTCGGGGTCCACTTAAATCAATTCATGGTAAATAAGAAATCACATGTACATAAGTATAGTTTTAATGTATTTGGGTGTTGTTAACATTGTTAACAAGCTTCTGGACGACCACTCCACCCCATAATAATTTGTTATAATTATATTGTCTTCTCTGTCGTCCAAAAGTTGTAGTGTTTCACACTTGAAAAGTGTTTATCCATCTTAAAAATGTATTTATTTTTCCATATTTTGTCATGCGATATATATTTATTCCGAAATGTAATCAATTAATTTTTGTCCTCAAAATTCTACAGTCAATACCCAGTACATATAAGTATGACTGCAATGTATTTGAAGGTTGCTAGCATTGTTAAAAAGTTGCTGGACGACCGCTCCACCCCATAATAATTTGTTATAATTGTAAAAAGAAACGCAAGCAAAGTCTTCCTTATTGTCCGCTGTCTCATCTGTTGTCCAAAAGTTGTAGACTGTTTTGTTAAACACTTGAAAAGTGTTTATCTATCCTAAAAAAAATCATGTATTTTTCCATATTTTGTTATGCAATATATATTTATTCCGAAATGGAATAAATTCATTTTTGTCCTCAAAATTCTGCACACAATACCCCTTAAAGACAATGTAAAAAAACATGTACAAATGTTTGCATATTTATTAAAAAATAAAATAAATCACATGTATGTATAAGTATGAATGCAATGTATTTGAAGGTTGCTAACATTGTTAAAAAGTTTCTGGACGACCGCTCCATTCCATAATAATTAGTTATAATTACAAAAAGAAACGCAACCAAAGTCTTCCTTATTGTCTGCTGTCTTCTCTGTTGTCCAAAAGTTGTAGAGTGTTTTAAACTTTAAAAGTGTTTATCTATCTTAAAAAATAATGCATTTTTTCATATTTTGTCATGCAATATATATTTATTCCGAAATGGAATAAATTCATGTTTGTCCTCAAAATTCTACACACAATACCACTTAATGACAATTTGCATATTTATTAAAAAATTAAATAAATCACATGTATGTATAAGTATGACTGCAATGTATTTGGGGGTTGTTAACACGTTTCTGGTCGACCGCTCCACCCTATAATAATTTGTTATAATTACAAAAAGAAATGCAACCAAAGTCTTCCTTATTGTCCGCTGTCTTCTCTGTCGTCCAAAAGTTGTAGTGTTTCACACTTCAAAAGTGTTTATCTATCCTAAAAAAATAATGTATTTTTCCATATTTTGTCATGCAATATATATTTATTCCGAAATGGAATAAATTCATTTTTATCCTCAAAATTCTACACACAATACCCCTTAATGACAATGTAAAAAAAATATAGAAATGTTTGCATATTTATTAAAAAAGAAATGTATAAGTATGACTGCAATGTATTTGGGGGTGGCTAACATTGTTAAAAAGTTTCTGGACGACCGCTCCACCCCATAATAATTAGTTATAATTACAAAAAAAACGCAACCAAAGTCTTCCTTATTGTCTGCTGTCTTCTCTGTTGTCCAAAAGTTGTAGAGTGTTTTACACATGAAAAGTGTTTATCTATCTTAAAAAAAAAATGTATTTTTCCATATTTTGTCATGCAATATATATTTATTCCGAAATGGAATAAATTCATATTTATCCTCAAAATTCTACACACAATACCCCTTAATGACAATTTGCATATTTATTAAAAAATTAAATAAATCACATGTATGTATAACTGCAATATATTTGGGGGTTGTTAACAAGTTTCTGGACGACCGCTCCACCCTATAATAATTTGTTATAATTACAAAAAGAAATGCAACCAAAGTCTTCCTTATTGTCCGCTGTCTTCTCTGTCGTCCAAAAGTTGTAGTGTTTCACACTTCAAAAGTGTTTATCCATCCTAAAAAAATAATGTATTTTTCCATATTTTTTCATGCAATATATATTTATTCCGAAATGGAATAAATTCATTTTTATTCTCAAATTTCTACACACAATACCCCATAATGACAATGTGAAAAAAATATAGAAATGTTTGCATATTTATTAAAAAATAAATGTATAAGTATGACTGCAATGTATTTGAGGGTTGCTAACATTGTTAAGTTTCTGGACGACCGCTCCACCCCATAATAATTAGTTATGATTACAAAAAGAAACACAACCAAAGTCTTCCTAATTGTCTGCTGTCTTCTCTGTTGTCCAAAAGTTGTAGTGTTTTAAACTTTAAAAGTGTTTATCTATCTTAAAAAATAATGTATTTTTCCATATTTTGTCATGCAATATATATTTATTCCGAAATGGAATAAATTAATTTGTGTCCTCAAAATTCTACACACAATACCCCTTAATGACAATGTAAAAAACATGTAGAAATGTTTGCATATTTATTAAAAAACTAAATAAATCACATGTATGTATAAGTATGACTGCAATATATTTGGGGGTTGCTAACATTTTGAAAAAGTTTCTAGACGACCGCTCCACCCCATAATAATTAGTTATAATTACAAAAAGAAACGCAAGCAAAGTCTTCCTTATTGTCCGCTGTTTAAAAAAAAAAAAATTATGTATTTTTCCATATTTTGTCATGCAATATATATTTATTCCGAAATGTAATACATTCATTTTTGTCCTCAAAATTCTACACACAATACCCCTTAATGACAATGTAAACAATTTTTAGACATTTTAGCATATTAAGTAAAAAAAGAAAATACATCCCATGTATGTATAAGTATGACTGCAATGTATTTGTGGGTTGTTAACAATATGAAGCAATTGTTTAATTTGCATAATTAAAACAAAAATAAAAAAAATTGTTAAAAAAAAACGGGAAAAGCAAAACAAATTAGTTTTCAACTAAAGAATAACTTTCAAACATTGCTTATTGTTGGAGTCTGTTTTTTTTTATGTCGCAAGACAGAGTCACCTATGAGTGCTTTTGGATGGGTGAAGGGCCCTCAGATGCACCCGGCGGTCATCAGGAGGAGCGCTAATCTGCTTTCCAAAATTCATCACAAGACTTAATCTACACTGTTTTTTATAGAGTGTAAATACTCCCCAAATATAACAACACAGTCGCTAAGTTGGCAACACGGATCCCTTGTGCTGTGTCTTCTTATGCTCTGGCAGACCAGGTGCATTCTAATGTTAATTAATGAGGGCATCAAATCTTATTGTGGCGATCTGCACACATGTCTGAAGACACCTAATCCAGGAAACAGACGAGATCTATTCCAGGCTGAGACTGTCACCGTCATAAACCTTTATTAACTGTACAAGCAGTGTACCTCTCCCTCCCTGGATGCTGTCCACCTGGCAAGTAAAGGTGATAAAAAAATAAATAAAAAAAGGAGCAGAATTAAAAGCTTTTTCTGCTCTGCAGAGTTGGGAGCAGTGGGAGGCTGCAGCATGGCAGCCCTGTGGCGTTCATATCGTTTAAATCATTGACTCCGAAGAGTTTATTACACTCACACAGCACAAGGCTCGGGGATTTATGGTTTTTATATGTCTCCCATTTAGGCTGGTGAAATAGTGGAGGCCCGTGGCATTCAGGTGGTGCATGCTGGGTAGTCTCCAGTCCGATGAAAGTTCATATCACTTACATAATATTCTAATTGTGCACACTGGAATATACCGTTTACATTGCTAGTGTTACATTGTGGTCGCTTCCTTGCTTGGCACTCTGCATCAAGGGTTGGAATTGGGGGTTAAATCACCCAAAAGTGATTTACGGGCGCGGCCACCGCTGCCGCTCACTGCTCCCCTCACCTCCCAGGGGGTGGAACAAGGGGATTGGTCAAATGCAGAGGATAATCTCACCACACATAGTGTGTGCGTGACAATCATTGGTACTTTATGATCTTTTTAGTGTCCTATACCAGTGGTCCCCAACCACCGGGCTCGATTGGTACCGGGCCGCAGAAGATTTTTTTTTTTTTTTTTTTTTTTTTTTTTTTTTAGTAAATCAACATAAAAAACACAAGATACACTTATAATTAGTGCACCTCCCCCATTTACACTCATTCACACTCATTCACACAAAAGGGTTGTTTCTTTCTGTTATTAATATTTATGATTCCTACATTATATATCAATATAGATCAATACAGTCTGCAGGGATACAGTCCGTAAGCACACATGATTGTATTTTTTTTATGACAAAAAAAAAATAAAAAATCGGTCCGCAGTTACAAAAAGGTTTGGCACCACTGTCCTATACGATTCGAGTACTCGAGTACCGTATTTTTCGAACCATTAGGCGCACTATTTTCACACAAAAGGTGCACCTGATTATAAGGCACATCAAAGGGGTCATATTATGATTCTTATCTAAATGGAACACACTTCCTTAGCGGGGGGGTGTATATTGTAGCGTCCCGGAAGAGTTAGTGCTGCAAGGGGTTCTGGGTATTTGTTCTGTTGTGTTTATGTTGTGTTACGGTGCGGATGTTCTCCCGAAATGTGTTTCTCATTCTTGTTTGGTGTGGGTTCACAGTGTGGCGCATATTTGTAACAGTGTTAAAGTTGTTTGTACGGCCACCCTCAGTGTGACCTGTATGGCTGTAAAGCCGTAAATATTATGTGACTGGGCCGGCACGCAAAGGCAGTGCCTTCAAGGTTTATTGGCGCTCTGTACTTCTCCCTATGTCCATGTGCACAGGCGTTTTAAAAAGTCATACATTTTACTTTTGAAAACCGATACCGATAATATTGAAACCGATACCGATAATTTCCGATATCACATTTTAAAGCATTTATCGGCCGATAACATCCCTAGTTGTTTGTTTTTTCTATTTATGAAAAGTTTTTCAATTTGCATTTTCTTGCGTTGTAGTCATACCAGACGCACGAATGCGCTGGCGATGCCATCCACAGTCTCGCGCGATGACTGTGAAAGTGAAAGAAAAGTGTCAGAAAGTGTGCATATGTTTCTGTTATCTAGATTGCGATTCAAAAAAGGTGTTACAGATTATAGATGTGCGCTGCTGGTACAACACATCGCACACAGGTAGGAGCATGATAACGTGCAGAAAATGCACATGTTATGCACGCAAAATCCTCATTTAAATAAGGCGGTCTGCACCTCTTTTCAATTGCACATGCAGTCTTAGTAGATCACGTGCAACACACCCACTCATATTTTTTGCATACGCCCCGTCCAGCACGTGGTGTTTGGATCTTAGTAAATCAGGCCTTTGTCCTTGTACACACACAACAATAATACCTGTATGTTGAAGCCCTTCGTAGCTTACCAAAGTCGTACTAAAACATTTTGACAGGTTTTTGAGCGCCGTGTGTAATGTTCTATATTTTCAATGAAACATCAAAGTTTTGGTGTTGCTTGCTTATTAGCAGTACTTGCTTGCGTCATTTATTGAACAGGCGTCAACCTGCAGTCCACCCGTATCTGTCAGAATAATTGTATCTGAGTTATCACAAAACTTTGTGTTGCCATGAGTTCCCGGCGAGAATGCAAAAGCTGTCTTTGATCCTACCAAGAAGAAGGCTTGTAAAACTCCACTGTGTAGGATGGGGAGCAACATGAAGGTGTTCTGTTTCTTTGATGTATTGGAATCCACAGAAAGATTTTGTTTTGACCCGAGAACTACAAAGCGGAGAGAAAGCAGGATCTGCCCAAGTTCCAGGCACCTCTTCTTTGAACTCTTTTACGACCTCCTCTATGAACTCTTTTACGACCTTTTCTTTGAACTGTTTTGTAATCAAAGGTGATGGCTGTTTACGACCCTGTCCCTTTAGAATCAGCTGTTGCCATGTAATCAGGGAAAGTCCAAATAAAAGAGGAGGCGTACAATCTTTCGGCAGAGCGCAGTGACACTGTACAAGGGTACAGGTTTACGCGTTTCTCCTCACTGAGCCAAATTTAATTCTGTCTCTGTTTGATTCCTTGCTTCTTGTCTTGTTTAATAGATGTCATCACCTGACAGTATCTCTTATGTGTGACTGCCATCTACCGGTCACACTTATCATTACACCATGTACTAAATAAAATTGCTTCGAGGTCGGTAAGCACAACCAGAATTCATATGTACATTAGGCGCATCAGGTTATAAGGCACTACGTAGATTTTTGCGAAAATGTAAGTATTTTAAATGTGCTTTGTAGTCCGAAAAATACAATAATTGCTGTCAGGTTCAAACACTGATGACATCAATTAAACACACAAAAAAGCAAGGAATTAAACAGAGACAAAATCAAATTTGGCTCAATTGAGGAGAAACGTCTGGGCTGTACTTTTGTACAGTCTCCACCACGCTCTGACGAAAGATTGTACGCCTCCTCTTTTATTTGGACTTTCCCTGATTACATGGCAACAGCTGTTTCTAAAGGGACGGGGGTCGAAAACAGCCATCGCCTTTGATTACAAAACAGTTCAAAGAAAAGGTCGGTTCAAAGAAAAGGTCATAAACAGTTCAAAGAAGAGGTCGTAAAACAGTTCAAAGAAGAGGTTCCTGGAGCTTGGGCAGGTCCTGCTTTCTCTCCGCTTTGTAGATCCCGGGTCAAGACAAAATCTTTCTGTGGATTACAACACTTCAAAGAAACCGACGCCTTCATGTCGCTCCCCATCCTACACAGTGGAGTTTTACAAGCCTTTTCCTTGGTAGGATCAAATACAGCTTTTGTCCTCTCGCAGGGCGAGCTGAACTCAATGTAACACAAAGTTTTGTGATAACTTAGATACAATTATTCTGACAGTTGCATTTCAGAAAGTTGGCGCCTGTGCGAGTTCTTTCTATGAACTCCTCAATGTTTGTTCTTTTGCAGGGATAAGCAATGCAGAGGCCAGACAGCCTGGGAAAGCCCCCAACTTCAGTGTCAACTGGACAGTGGGGGATCAGGGCCTGGAGGTGATCAACGCCACCACCGGCAAGGACGACGTAGGCCGAGCCTCGCGCCTCTGCAAGCACGCCCTCTACAGCCGCTGGGTGCGCCTACACTCCAAGGTACGCCCTTCCGCTTGGTAACCCCCCTATTAAAGAAAGACGACAACAATTGTATGCAGAAACTAACCAACGTTGTCTAGGTACAGAGATTATAAACTAAAAACTGTTATTGTTGAGTCCCATCACTTTTTGAGGATACACGGCGAGAAGTTCTAAAAATAAACAAACATGCCAAAGCTAGCTTCTCCAAGATCTTGGCACATATAAATAGATAAATAATAATAAGTTATAATCCTTTGTGTATCAGCTAAGACTTGATGCATTTATAATCACATTTAATTGAATAATGACCGGTTAAATAATGATTTAAATGCATATTCTGGCTACTTTTATATTGAATTTGTTGGCAATTAGAAAGGGTTACTTGCATTATTATTATTATTATTATTATTATTATTATTATTATTACATTAGTCCCTAAATTGCTCTAAAATAATGCTGACACTAATATAATTTATAACAATAATTTGCGGGACAATATATCGTCCAGAAAAATGTGTTATCGTCCCAGACCTACTCCTACTCATATATCTGCTAATCGCTATCTGGCAATTAGAGTGCTAATTGCTAGCTATCTGAAATGTTAACAATTAGTGATGTCCGATAATGGCTTTTTGCCGATATTCCGATATTGTCCAACTCTTTAATTACCGATACCGATATCAACCGATCTATACTATATTATTCTATATTTTTTTCCTTGCCCTTATGTGGGCTTTGTACCGAGGATGTCGTTGTGGCTTGTGCAGCCCTTTGAGACACTTGTGATTTAGGGCTATATAAATAAAGATTGATTGATTGATTGATTGATTGATACAGTCGTGGAATTAAC
This sequence comes from Nerophis lumbriciformis, assembly GCF_033978685.3. Taxonomy (NCBI): domain Eukaryota; kingdom Metazoa; phylum Chordata; class Actinopteri; order Syngnathiformes; family Syngnathidae; genus Nerophis; species Nerophis lumbriciformis. Next base: position 16,366,061 of record NC_084578.2, on the reverse strand, counting down.
ACATTATTATGCCTAATTTGGACAACCAGGTACGGTGAAGATAAGGTACTTTTAAAAAAAAATTATAAAATAAAATAAGATAAATAAATTAAAAACATTTTCTTGAATAAAAAAGAAAGTAAAACAATATAAAAACAGTTACTTTGAAACTAGTAATGAATGAAAATGATTAAAATTAACTGTTAAAGGTTAGTACTATTAGTGGACCAGCAGCATGCACAATCATGTGTTCTTACGGACTGTATCCCTGCAGACTGTATTGATATATATTGATATATAATGTAGGAACCAGAATATTAATAACAAAGAAACAACCCTTTTGTGTGAATGAGTGTAAATGGGGGAGGGAGGTTTTTTGGGTTGGTCCACTAATTGTAAGTGTATCTTGTGTTTTTTTATGTTGATTTAATAAAAAAAATTTAAAAAACGATACTGATAATAAAAAAAAAAACCGATACCGATAATTTCCGATATTACATTTTAACGCATTTATCGGCCGATATTATCGGACATCTCTATTAACAATAAAATGATGTAGTTTTGTATTCATATTTTTTTAGGAATGATAGTACTTCTTTTTTTTTCCGAGCAGATACAGATACTGAAGACCTATGCCGATAACTTATTTATATCTATTACTGTAGAAGATATGTAGAATATATTTATATTATTCATATATTATATATTATTTATATAATATATTATATTATTTATTATTATTATTGTCTATTGTGAGCGAACTGTGGTGCTGAATTTCCCCCAGGGATCAATAAAGTACTTTCTATTCTATTCTATTGTTTTTTAAGTGTAAAAGTCAAACAATTGTGGATTTGACAAACTGTAACTGTAGATGTATCCTACACAAATATGGTACAGTAATAGAGACAAAATATATAAATCAGTGAAGTTTATGGCCTGACTAGGGATGGTATCATTTACATTTTCACTGATACTCGTACCAAATCAGTACTTTAAAAATGGTGCGGGTGTTTAAACAGTACCTAAACTGGTAGATAAAAAATTTTAAAAACATGCAATTGTTTGTATTAAAAAACAACAACAACAACAAAAAATATTTTTTGTTTTGGGGAATTTTGTGGCATTTAAGTTGAACTGACTAGTAATTACAATACATCAATTAAATGATAACTATTTCATTAAACAATAAGCAATTAAATCTACAACAAATTGTCATCATTATTACAGAGACCGAGAACATAGATAACGTGCAAAAATGACTCATTTGAGTTGTAATGTCTGATGGCGATCACTCCAGCAGCACTGAGAGCAGACTAATACCGTATTTTTCGGGCTATAAAGCGCACCAGCATTTAATCCGCACCCACCAAATAAATTAAAAAAAACAATATTATTACATATCTTAGCCGGACAATAAGATGCAGATATACACAGGTACGAAAGATTTTGTAAATGTTTATTTACATACCAAGCGGTGTCTGTAACACGGCAGTAAAACGGCTGATCAAACAAAATAGAAGTTGTTGTCATGGACCCACAAGCTGTGGAAGTTAGCTCCCCAATCATATAAAAACAAAAAGTTAAAGTACCAATGATTGTCACACACACACTAGGTGTGGTGAGATTATCCTCTGCATTTGACCCATCACCCTCACCCTCTGGGAGGTGAGGGGAGCAGTGAGCAGCAGCGGTGGCCGCACCCGGGAATTATTTTTGGGTGATTTAACCCCCAATTCCAACCCCTTGATGCTGAGTGCCAAGCAGGGAGGTAATGGGTCCCGTTTTTATAGTCTTTGGTATGACTCAGCCGGGGTTTGAACTCACAACCTACCGATCTCAGGGCGGACACTCTAACCACTAGGCCACTACAGAATCAATAACTCCGCAGTGACGTCTTGGAGAATTTACGAAACTAAAACAATGCAAAAAGAAGGCCATTATAAATTAATAATACCAACACAGACACCTGTAAACGTGTTAGCATATTCGCTAACGTCCCTAGCTTGATTACATTAAAATAGCATGTACAAATAAGCATGAAAACACTCCTACAGACATCGCGCATGGGACGGTTTAGTAAGTATGAATTGTTTTAGCTATATTGTAAAACTTACAAACATTGCTCGGGGTGATGAACTAAGAACCCTTTCGAGCAGAAACGCTATGGGCGAATATGCTTCCGGTTCAAGGCACAAAACAGAAAGTACATTTTAAAACCGCAAAACTCGTCAAAAAGATGGTGCCGTAGCACAAACAATAACACACCTTTTCAGTATCCCTGTAGGTGTTATTTCAAAAAAGGTTTTGTTGGATACAAAATATTATGGCCGTTATATAAGCCGCAGGGTACAAAGCGTGGGAAAAATTTAGCGGCTTTTAATCCGTAAAATACGGTACCTATACGTAATGTTGCAATTTTCAAATCAAAAGCAATTGACTCAAAAAATGCGTCAACGTATGTGTGGAGGGAAAGTGTAGTCAGCGCTGCTTGTAGGAGGAAAAGTCACCGCCGCTGTCCATGGTACTGAAGACAAGCACCAGCGGGCAGGGGCGGGGGCATGTGCTGACGGCGAGACACAGCTGGCCGGTGATTAGATTTCACAGGTGGTACGTGTTCATCTAATCATCTGTTGTCTTTAACAGTAAGCAGCCGGGGAGCAGAGGGAGAGAGAGGATTGGGAGTGACGGCAACGTCACGACGTGCTGAAAGACATTTTGGAAAAACTTGTGACAAAAACATTAAAACTTTGTTAAACCTGCACGCTTGGCTCTACAGTGGAGTTGCTAGGAAGCAAATTCCACAGTATGTTACGTGAGGCTCCACTTTTCCAAAAATGTGCTATCCGAATGTTAATATATATTGGCTTTGCTATTGACATGCTACTGATTAGCATTGTCAATTCAAGCTGGTCATTTCAGCGCCTCCAAATGTGTTAATGAAGACTACAACTAAGAAGCACATTACAATCAAACAGCTGGTGTGTAATAAGTACTTGCAGTATTAACACTTTGTAGGGCGCAACAGACAGCAAAGCCCGAACAAACCAACACGACTACTGTACACTACAGCCATCTAACGTCTTGGCCTTGCAGTTATCCTAATCAGCTCATTTTTTTCAATGTTTGATTTTAGTATTGTTGCGTCAGACCAGTTCTTCCTCCAAGGGAATCTAAGTTACTGGTCAATCCCAAGTTCTTTCGATGACATATATGCTGAGTAAGAAGGACCATCAAGACAGAATTGGAATATTTTCAATTTTATCCCAAAGCTTTGGGAGATCAGCTCCACAGTATCAAAAACAATTAATATTTATAAACGTACACAAAAGTACTGAAACTTGAGTGCAGGTATCGATTCCCAAGTACTGGAAGTCTGTACCGTATCGGTTCAAATGTGAACGGTAGCCTTGCCTGGTGTGATTCTGTACACAAGACGTCGGTGTTGATGCGTGTGTCCCTGACTTGTCTCCTCTCTAACCAGCTGTCCTCCGTGTTGCGGATCAAGGCGCCCAAGCCCGCCTCCTACCACGACGGCAAGCAGGCGGCCGGCGAGTACCACTCCGCCAAGATGGCGCTCATCAAGGCGTTCCACAAGGCCGGCCTGGGCGCCTGGGTGAAAAAGCCCATCGAGCAAGACCAGTTCTCGCTCGGCTCCTGAGGGGGCCGTCTTTACCGAGGGATTGTGACCCCCCCGCCCCCTCCACCCCCCCACTCCTCTAAGCCCCGCCTCCCCTGACCCAGGTTTGAAAGAAAGACCCGCCCGCAGGTGACTGTCCGTGTTTGCACGCACTTTCAATCAACGTGCATCCTTTCTTAAAACATCTGGAAAATGAACCTCGCCGTCGTGTGTTTTCATGTTGTGTTTTTTTTTTTTTACCGACACGCCGGGTTGCAACTGGAGTGTGTAGAAGACATTGTGCGTTTGTGCATGTTTGTCCTATGAAACCCCCGCCTGCAGACGCGCAGGCTGAAGAGAACCTTTCCGTGTCCCTAATCACGACGACTCTTGTTCTAAAACGTAGTGCCAGGGGGGGAACAAATTAGTAGTAGGAACTAGCGATCTTAGTAACGTTTCTTAAAAACGACAAAGGTAGGACTTTTGTTTTGTTTTTTAACTTTTGGGAACAAAAGAGAGTTTTCATGTAGACTTCTGAGTTGTTGTGATCGTGTGTGGATGTACTTTTAAAAAGGGGGAGGGTCTTAAAGCTTTTATTTATTTTTTTTATTTTTTTTATTTCCTGTCAGTGTTGGCATGTGTGAGGCACAGTTAGGTATTCATATGGCCCCACTCCTGGTGGATATGCTGGAAACAATGGAAAGCGCCACTCTACATAGTTAAAAGTTGGAATTGCAACAGAACGCATTTTAAGGCGTTCGACGTTCTACTGCAGGGGTGTCAAACGTACGGCCCTAGGGCCGGATCAGGCCCAGTTTGCCAAGTATAAAAATTAACCTGACATTTTTGAATGAAAATAAACACTGGTGTCCACTGGATGTCGCAATAGCAATTCTTTGTATCGTTGTAGATGATGCTACATATGTACAAAATAAACCACATGATGTTAGTACATCAGTCGAGGAAAATGATCAAACTACATCAATAATATACTGTAATTTGATTTTGATATCATTTTTTGATAACACTTTAGTATGGGGAACATATTCTAAACAACAAAGACTTAATTTAGAGTTATTTGGACACTAGGGGAACATATTTTAAATAACAAAAACTTAATTTAGAGTTATTTGGACACTAGGGGAACATATTCTAAATAACAAAGACTTAATTTAGAGTTATTTGGACACTAGGAACATATTCTAAAAAGCAAAGACTTAATTTAGAGTTATTTGGACACTAGGAACATGTTCTATACAACAAAGACTTAATTTAGAGTTATTTGGACACTAGGGGAACATATAAGTAAAGACTTAATTTAGAGTTATTTGGACACTAGGGGAAAATATTCTAAACAACAAAGACTTAATTTAGAGTTATTTGGACACTAAGGGAACATATTCTAAATAACAAAGACTTAATTTAGAGCTATTGGGACACTAGGGGAACATATTCTAAGTAACAAACTCTTATTTTTGAGTTATTTGGACACGAGGGGAACATATTCTAAACAACAAAGACTTAATTTAGAGTTATTTGAACACTAGGGGAACATATTCTAAGTAACAAACTCTTATTTTTGAGTTATTTGGACACGAGGGGAACATATTCTAAACAACAAAGACTTAATTTAGAGTTATTTGGACACTAGGGGAACATATTCTAATTAACAAAGACTTAATCTAGAGTTATTTGGACACTAGGAACATATTCTATACAACAAAGACTTAATTTAGAGTTATTTGGACACAAGGGGAACATATTCTAAGTAACAAACTCTTAATTTAGAGTTATTTAGACACTAGGGGAACATATTCTAAACAACAAAGACTTAATTTAGAGTTATTTGGACACAAGGGGAACATATTCTAAGTTACAAACTCTTAATTTAGAGTTATTTGGACACTAGGGGAACATATTCTAAACAACAAAGACTTAATTTAGAGTTATTTGGACACTAGGGGAACATATTCTAAATAACAAAGACTTAATTTAGAGTTATTTGGACACTAGGGGAACATATTCTAAACAACAAAGACTTAATTTAGAGTTATTTGGACACTCGGGGAACATATTCTGAGTAACAAACTCTTATTTTTGAGTTATTTGGACACTAGGGGAACATATTCTAAACAACAAATACTTAATTTAGAGTTATTTGGACACTAGGGGAACATATTCTAAATAACAAAGACTTAATTTGGTTAGGGTTGGGGTTAGAGTTAGGGCTAGGGTTAGTAGTGGTGAATATGTTCCCCATACTAAATAAGGAATTAATAAGTAGTTAATGAGTAATTAAGAGCCAATATTAACTAGCATGTTAATAAGCAACTAATAATGGTGAATATGTTCCCCATACTAAAGTGTTACCTTTTATTTTTATCTTGATAGATTGAAAATGAACACCAATGAGTTGACTGATGAACATCATCACATCATTTATTCAGAAAATATAAATAAGGACAAATAAAGATAGAATACTATTAACCGCAACATATAAGTGTAAAAAAAAACAACATTATGATTTGTACAATTTCAGAATGTGCTTGTTCTATTTTTTAAACAAAGAAAACAATCTGAAGTTGTCTTTATTTTAAGTTATCGTGCCGTGATTTTACCAGTCCGGCCCACTTGGGAGTCGATTTTTCCTCCATGTGGACCCCCCATCTAAAATGAGTTTGACACCCCTGCTCTACTGCCATCTGGTGGCTTAAGTGGAGAGTGCAAAGCTAAATTGTGTCACGTTTCACGTGTCGGGTAAACCGCGAGGAATGAGGCCAAATTAATCCCCTCCATGCTGTAGGTGTGTGTGTGTGTGTGTGTGTGTGTGTGTGTGTGTGTGTGTGTGTGTGTGTGTGTGTGTGTGTGTGTGTGTGTGTGTGTGTGTGAGAGGGGGAACGCCAGCATCTTCCTCAAAAGGCAGCTTTCAGTCCCCTTTCTAGATTCGTGCTCGTTTGTCGTTCATGAGGGAGAAAGATGTCACTTTGTTTTGGTTTTATAGAACGTGTGTTACACTGCGGCGGAAAAAAACAAAAAAAAGATTGGTTGAATATTTTTTGTATGTATGAAAGTACATACTTGTATTTAAAAAGTACTCACTATGCAAACGTTGCCCGATACGGCGTGTTGATCATATTTACCACACGCGTCCATTTTTGATGTCGAACGCTGACGTCGCGTAAGCATGTTCGTTAAAAAAAAAAGAACAAAAGATGGAGGCGGATTTTGATATCGAGTCGATACCAGGCCGATACTGGTGATGTGTCGAACGATATCGAAGCATCGACGCCTCATGAAACACAAGGAGCGATCGTGTTCCTCGGGGGTGTGTGTCACTTTAAGGGGAAAAAAAAAAGGTGACCGATACAGCTGCTGTGTCATGTGACTGTTTATCAGCTAAATGTCGTCGGTTTCCGTCGCCATCATCAAACTGAACGAAAGTTGAGAAAAAGGAAAACTTGCGCAGTTTAGGATCATTTTGATCTTATAGCGTCAAATGTTTTTCGTTTCCTGTTAACCATTTGGCTCATTGACCAGAATTGTGCGTTTCATATTCCTTTCCGCGCAGGTATTCATGAAGCAATTATATTTGCGAAGTAATATTTGTATTTGCGGGGTCAAACGTAGTGACTTTTTTAAACCACTAGAGGGCAGATGACCATTCCGAAACATTAACAGCATCAGTGCAGTGTCAATACAGCCAGTGAGTGTGCCACACGCTCATCACCCATCACTAGATGATACCTTTTACAAACCCTGTTTCCATATGAGTTGGGAAATTGTGTTAGATGTACAAATAAACGGAATACAATGATTTGCAAATCCTTTTCAACCCATATTCAATTGAATGCACTACAAAGACAACATATTTGATGTTCAAACTCATAAACTTTATTTCTTTTGTGCAAATAATCATTAACTTAGGATTTCATGGCTTCAACATGTGCTAAAGTAGTTGGGAAAGGGCATGTTCACCACTGTGTTACATGGCCTTTCCTTTTAACAACACTCAGTAAACGTTTGGGAACTGAGGAGACACATTTTTTAAGCTTCTCAGGTGGAATTCTTTCCCATTCTTGCTTGATGTACAGCTTAAGTTGTTCAACAGTCTGGGGGTCTCCGTTGTGGTATTTTAGGCTTCATAATGCACCACACATTTTCAATGGGAGACAGGTCTGGACTACAGGCAGGCCAGTCTAGTACCCGCACTCTTTTACTATGAAGCCACGTTGATGTAACACGTGGCTTGGCATTGTCTTGCTGAAATAAGCAGGGGCGTCCATGGTAACGTTGCTTGGATGGCAACATATGTTGCTCTAAAACCTGTATGTACCTTTCAGCATTAATGGCGCCTTCACAGATGTGTAAGTTACCCATGTCTTGGGCACTAATACACCCCCATACCATCACAGATGCTGGCTTTTGAACTTTGCGCCTATAACAATTCGGATGGTTCTTTTCCTCTTTGATCCGGAGGACACGACGGCCACAGTTTCCAAAAACAATTTGAAATGTGGACTCGTCAGACCACAGAACACTTTTCCACTTTGTATCAGTCCATCTTAGATGAGCTCAGGCCCAGCGAAGCCGACAGAGTTTCTGGGTGTTGTTGATAAACGGTTTTCGCCTTGCATAGGGGAGTTTTAACTTGCACTTACAGATGTAGCGACCTACTGTAGTTACTGACAGTGGGTTTCTGAAGTGTTCCTGAGCCCATGTGGTGATATCCTTTACACACTGATGTCGCTTGTTGATGCAGTACAGCCTGAGGGATCGAAGGTCACGGGCTTAGCTGCTTACGTGCAGTGATTTCTCCAGATTCTCTGAACACTTTGATGATATTACGGACCGTAGATGGTTTAATCCCTAAATTCCTTGCAATAGCTGGTTGAGAAAGGTTTTTCTTAAACTGTTCAACAATTTGCTCACGCATTTGTTGACAAAGTGGTGACCCTCGCCCCATCCTTGTTTGTGAATGACTGAGCATTTCATGGAATCTACTTTTATACCCAATCATGGCACCCACCTGTTCCCAATTTGCCTGTTCACCTGTGGGATGTTCCAAATAAGTGTTTGATGAGCATTCCTCAACTTTATCAGTATTTATTGCCACCTTTCCCAACTTCTTTGTCACGTGTTGCTGACATCAAATTCTAAAGATAATGATTATTTGCAAAAAAAAAAATGTTTATCAGTTTGAACATCAAATATGTTTGTCTTTGTTGCATATTCAACAGAATATGGGTTGAAAATGATTTGCAAATCATTGTATTCCGTTTATATTTACATCTAACACAATTTCCCAACTCATATGGAAACGGGGTTTGTACTTCAGTAACTTTATGCGTTTACCTTTTTATTAATGATCATGATTGTTAGCGGATTAATTGAGGACATGTGTTGAACAATATATAAATACAACAATATGAGAGGATGAAACAAAAAAAAATACAGATTTGTAAAAAAATAAACATGGGGACAACGAATGTTATGATATACTACAAACGTGGAAATATTGAATCGGGATTGTGTGTGAAAGACCAACACAAAACAGTGAAGTACACTAATAATAAATCATTTCTCATTTTGTGTACACATTTGTTAAGAAGCAATTCGTAGTGATAATTATCAAATGTAATATTCAAACAGATTTTCTTCTTTGCAAAACAGATCCATCTTACTCTGATTATATTAAATTGTCAGATATTTGTATATTTTGACAATCAGGAACAGATTTTAACTTGCAGTGCTGCCCAAACAGAGGATGGAGTTGTTGAAGTGTGATGATAATCCCCTTCCCTCTCTCACTTACCAACAAAAATGTTGGTAAATTCCGAAAAAATCATAATTGGTTATTAATATAATGAGTTATAATCATTAAAACAGTTCAGTAATCCAACAATAAACTCGGAGTTTATGCGTTCACTGCCGATCTCCAGTCTAATTTGTGCGATATAAAACGAGTAAAACATCAATACAGGTTTTATTTTCTATTTTTTTTGTTGAAACCTTCTGCTTTTTGAGACTTACAATGAACAAATTCCTAAAATCACAAGTTGAGTTAATGTGAACAGAGGAAAATAAATCCGCCTCACAACTTTTACGCAACTTTCTCAAAAAAAAAAGCTGCAAATTCAGCATTTTAGGCTGCACAAATCAGGAGGAAAAAAAAGCCCGCTAATTCAAAGGGGACACAAATTCTCTATCGGATTTATGTTTGGACTTTAACTGCTCCTTTCTGACACATGAAAATGTTTTGTTAAACATTCTGTTGGAGTTCTGGATTTATGTCTAATTTCGATAAATGTGTGAACTTACCATGTGTTCTGGACTATAGAGTGCAAGCCACACCCACTAAATTAGGGAAGAAAAAAATATGTTACCAAATAGTATATGTTGCAAAATGATTTATTTATACAGAAAGATATTGTAAATGTTTATTTACATTCCTTAATTGTTTCTAAACGGCAGTAAAACGGCTGATCAAACAAAACAGAAGTCATTGTCATTGACTTACCAGCTGCGGAAAATAGCTCTCCAATCAGCTAAACAGACTCAATAATTCCACGGTGACGTTTTGGTGAATTTACTGAGGAATTTGTGAAACTGAAACAATACAAAAAGTAATGCTGTTTTAGGTGAATCATACTAACACAAACACTTGTAAACATGTTAGCATATTAGCTAACGACGCTAGCTTGATTACATTACGGTAACTTGTACAAATATGCATGAAAACACTCCTGCAGACATCACACGTGGGATGGTTTAGTTAGTACGAATTGTTTTAGTTATATTGTAAAACTTACAAAAGTTGCTTGGAGTGCTGAATGAAGTATTCATACGGGTAGAAACGCTATGGAAGATTAGAAAACAGAACAGTGTGCTACTTTTGGTTGTTGATTGATTGATTAAAACTTTTATTAGTAGATTGCACAGTACAGTACATGTTCCGTACAATTGACCACTAAATGGTAACACCCGAATACGTTTTTCAACTTGTTTAAGTCCACGTTAATCAATTCATGGTTTAAAGCACTAACTGGAAGGACACTGCAACACCCGCAGTGAGCAAATTTGTCTAAAAGATGGCGCCATAGCCATGTATTGTTTATTATTATTACTACTTTTATTATAGCTGTCAGCGACAAAAACCCATAAATCAGCCACTCGGTCTTATAAGCCGCAGGGTTCAAAGCGTAGGAAAAAAGCAGCGGCTTATAGTTTGGAATTTACGGTACTTTTACTAAAGTTTTAACAAATTTGACTTTTGCATGTCACACATTAGTTGTTTTTTTTACGTATCGTTTTCCTTCAATCTTATGCTTTGTGTTGGTCTTTTCACCAAAAATGTGGGAAAAAATCCAAAGGTAATGAGGTGATAGTATCAACTTGATACTGATTCCATCCTTGGTATCAATAGTATTGATATTTGGATCGGTCCAGTTCCATTATGCTACAGCGTTACACTGAACCTACTCAGTGGCCTAGTGGTTAGAGTGTCCGCCCTGAGATCGGTAGGTCGTGAGTTCAAACCCCGGCCGAGTCATACCAAAGACTATAAAAATGGAACCCATTATCTCCCTGCTTGGCACTCAGCATCAAGGGTTGGAATTGGGGTTTAAATAACCAGAAATGATTCCCGGGCGCGGCCACCGCTGCTGCTCACTGCTCCCCTCACCTCCCAGGGGGTGGAACAAGGGGATGGGTCAAATGCAAAGGGTAATTTCACCATGACTATCAGTGGTACTTTAAAAAAAAATAAAAAAAAAATTATTTAAAGAACTGAACCTGCTGTGGGTTTTTGGTCCCAGGACTACGCTGTAGCAGAATGAAGCCTTTCCTGATCCGTAGAACGTTGACAGATGTTGTTGTTGTTGCTCCTCGTAAGTCCGCTAGATTCAAACTGTCGGGGGGAAAAAAATAAAATAAAATCAACTCCCGGAATACTAAAAAGTATTGAATGGTTTGATAAAAAAAATACATTCGATGTGTGATTGGTTGACTTTTATCGTGTTGCCGCCAAAAACAAAACAAAAAAGTAATTGTGTCGAGTCAGCGCAATAGTCCTAGATCCTAGAGTTCCACCATAATGACCTACATTAAAGTACAGCAGCGTAGTAGGCCTAGGTATTCGTTAAAAAAAACAAGGCGGAGGTTTTATTTTAACAAGTATTTCTGGCCACTGCAACATTTACGCACAGTTTGAACAGTAACACTGTGTTTGAATATTTGAGGACGTGATTCTTTGGCGTACCACGGATTGAGAATCACCGTCGTAGATGGCCGTTGTCAAGTCCATGTCTACTTCTGTGTGTGTGTGTGTGTGTGTGTGTGTGTGTGTGTGTGTGTGTGTGTGTGTGTGTGTGTGTGTGTGTGTTCTGGCAATTCTTACTTAATGGGGACATAAAAAAAAACAGGTCCCCTAAAGCAGACCTGGTCAAATTAAGACCCGGGGGGCCACATGTGGCCCGTTGAGTTTTTCAATCTGGCCCGACGGACATTCCCAAATAATTTTTTTTTAGATCTTTAAGATGGAAAGTGTAGCTGCCATTATGATGTGCACTCATGTTTTCTAATGACCAGAAGTCTTCAACTATACAAAGTATTTCAATAGTTGGAATCTGTGCTTATGGGTGATATACCGGTTACTATGGTAATCTAATTAGTTACTATGGTAATCTAATTAGTTACTATGGTCATCTAAGTCACAGCAGCTCGGATGAGGCACCAAGCAGTGTGGGCGGGAAGCGTTTCCACAGGAAGGAGATTTTCACAACAAAGTTCTAAAGCTTAGTGATATATAGGATAGAATAGAATAGAATAGAAATTACTTTATTGATCCCTGGGGGAAATTCAGCAAATATCAGATTGTGGATGGGTTTATTTTGTACCCTTCGCATTCATATTTCGCCGTTTGTTGCATTTTTGTTGCGTTTCACTTGATTGTAAAATATGTCGATCGAAAGGGGGCGTGACGTTCATATGTTGTCGATATTCAGTGTTTTATCGTTCATAGAAAAATGTAAAAATTCCATTACTTCTTCCATAACGTTTTTAGCATTCAATCAGACATTATTGTGAGGTTTTATGTTAGTGTTCCTAAAAATAGATATGCCGGCCCTTAGACACATTTTTTTTCCTCTAAATGTGGCCCTCCGAGTCAAAATACCTAAAGGGAAACCTTTTTAAATGATAGTCAGATCCATTCTAAGTGATGTTAAAGCTTTGGCCCATAAAACATGTTTACCAGTTAGTTTGAGTGTGAGACATTTGCACAGCAGCCCCCTTGTAGCTGGTACATTTAAGTGGTGAAACTTCCTATAAGAGGACAGCTGTAGTGCTGTATTCTGAGGATCATGTCATATTTATTTTATTTTATTTTTTAAATGGTCCTCAGTAGTCACGTACAAATGTGTGTGAATTATGCAAAATTATTTAAATGTGGTCCCCATGAACCATATTAACTATTTTTTCCCCAGTAAGAATGATCAGCACGGTACTTCATCAATCCAGAGATTTAAAGACGTGTATGAGCTAACTGGGCAGTGACCATTTTACCTATTTTATTTATGCTTCCACAACTTGTAGAAAGGTGATGAGCAAAAACTTGGTCCCCATTCCAAATGATAACCAGTACGTGTGTGTGTGCATGTGTGTGTGTGTGTGTGTGTGCGTGTTCAGGCTGCATACTCTGGAATCTTCACCAAAGATGATCCATGTGTGTTTTATGTTGTTTTTTGGTTTTTTTTGGTGGGGTTTATTCCTAATCTGCTGAACATCCTTCTAATTGTTTCCAAACAAAAAGTTTGTGTTAGCTGACTCCCCCAACATGGCCGCTGACTTGTTTGTAAATAAGGAACAAGGTTGTGTATCGGATCTTCCCCGCCTTCAACGGTTCGTCCTTTTTTTTCCCCCTCCCGCTGGACTCGTCAACGTGTTCCTTTTTTGCGTGATTCTTGCAATGTCCTGTCCTGGTAGCCGACAACAACGTATGCACTGTACATACCAGCATCTAGCGTCTGGCACGTCTTGATGTCCTGACTTTTGTCACCTTCGAGTTTAACAATCTTCCACAATCGAATGTCAAGAGAAAATTGGATGTTTCTCCAAGTAAGAAAATCCCGCACCAAAGTCCCTCCCGTCTGCTGTGATGTCATTCCCTGGCCACGCCCCCCCTCCCACCGAGCTCTTTTGCAGACGTCCTTTTTTTTTCTTCTTTTTTTTTTGTCCTTCTTTCGACTGCACTGAAGATGTCAACTGATGATGTCACCGCGCCGCCCCCCTCGCCGTGGAAACCAGAACTGAACTGTTCTCATCCCCCCGAGCCCCTCCCCCTTGTAAATTCTGAATGAAGCTCCTCGTGTGTGAACTCTCAAGAGTAAAAACCTTGCATGTATTTACCGACACTGACGCTGCACCTCGCATGATTAACTTTCAAAAAGACTCGTGTAGAAAAAAAAAAAAGAAGAGACAAAATAAAAGAGTTCTTAGTTTACTTCCGCTTGTTTTCTCCATTCTTGCCTCGATTTTGTTGCGTCGGACCAGTTCTTCCTCTCAGGGATTCTAAGTTACTGGTCAATTCCAAGTTCTTTCGATGACATATATGCTGAGTAAGAAGGACCATCAAGACAGAATTGGAATGTTTTCAAGTTTATTCCAAAGCTTTGGGAGATCAACTCAATCAATACATTTGTATCGGCTGCTCTAGTTGATCTGGCATTCAAACAGAAAGAGACTAGTCCTTGAATTGGAAAACAGAAAGGAATGCCTCCCCCTTCCCCAACACTGATAAGATAAGGAAGGGGATGCATCTTTCTCACATTCCAAAGTTGACACATAAACCAGACAATCTCAAGACAAAGGAATCGTACTAGCTACTCTAAACATGGCTATATAAAAAGAAAGAACTCCGCATCCTTCCACAATTTCCATCTACAGAGGTGTCCTATGTCCTGAAGCATGTTTTGATAACATCAAGGTTTATCAACAGTAGGAAGGGGATTCATATGGCCCCATTCTTGGCGGTTTACCTGACATGTGAAACGTGACAAATCGCACTATTCACTTTAAAGTGTTGAATATCTCAAAATGTGTTTTGTGGCAATCCCAACTTTGACCGCAGTGTCGGTCGCTATATAGAGTGGCGCTTTCCATCATTTTCAGCAGACTGCATAGCAAAATGATTAACCCCCCTCTTCCTCTCACGTGAGATGCATCCAAAAATGGGGCTATATAAATCCTTTCCTTCTGTCAATGACTCTAAAGTACTAAATGACTCCTTGACAATGTGTATGACATCACTTCCAGTTACACATAACATATTTATTTATATGAAGCTCTCCAAACAACCTTTCTTGGCCACGGTGCAAACAAATAAAAAACCGACACATCAAGGTTACATAAATGTGCCACACAATCTCATCTGTCCACTGGACTAGGTGGACATTACCAAACATGTCCACGCACCATACACAATTCCAAAATTACACCCATCTAAATCCACCACAAAGCATGATGGGTAATATGCAAAACAAATACTCTTCACACTCACCCATTTTTAGTTTCTTGTTGATAACAAAACATAAAGGAGGTCACCAGGAAAGTGTCAGACTTGGTCAAAAGGATAGGACTCAGATGCAGAGTAGGGAATATTTCGGCAGGCTTTTATTTTGAAAGCTTCCTTTCACCTCTAGAGTCAGGGCAATTCAAAATTTACAATAAATTAACTCGTCGGCAAAAAAGGTTCCAAAAAAAAAGGAACAACCGAAAATCACTCCGAAAGGAGGAAAACACAAAAACAATGACGAACTATAATTGGCGACGTATATTCTATGAAACTTATACAAACACAAAACGCTCCAACAGGAGGAAGAAACAATGGCTATAAAAATCCTACACTTTCTCTAATCTAATGAATGTTAACAAAAAAATGTCACTCAAACATTTGAGGAAAGAAAGAACTATAAGAAAAACTGAAATCTAACCACTTGGGCTGTAAAACTAAACAACACAAAATCACTCTGTTCGGGAGGAGAAAAAGATAACTCAAAATAGCAACGAAGGAATTCAGGATCAAGGTATACAAACGTGAGACGAGGCAAGGCATGGACAGGATGCTAGAGAGGCACGAATAAACGAGACAATCTGGCACAGAACAAAGGGAGGCGTGGGCTTATAAGACACATGAGGGTAATGGGGAACAGGTGGAAACAATCAGGGAACAGGTATGACGTCAGACTGATGACACAAAAAGAAGGGAAAGTGACCTGAAACGAGAGGAGAGTTACTTTTCAAACTAAAACATACAATTCACAAGACAGAAAAAAACCAAGACAAGACATCCCTCACCGTGGCGTGACAAAGTAAACAAGGTGGGGCGGCATGGCGTAGTGGGTAGAGCAACCGTGCCAGAAACCTGAGGGTTGCAGGTTCGCTCCCCGCCTCTTACCATCCAAAAATCGCTGCCGTTGTGTCCTTGGGCGGGACACTTCACCCTTTGCCCCCGATAGGTGGTGGTCGGAGGGGCCGTTGGCGCAAATTGCAGCCACGCTTCCGTCAGTCTACCCCAGGGCAGTTGTGGCTATGAAAGTAGCTTACCACCACCAGGTGTGAATGATTGATGGGTTCTACATGTAAAGCGACTTTGGGTACTTAGAAAAGCGCTATATAAATCCCAGGTATTTAAGGAAGGAGTCGATCGATTGTACAGATATGGTGTTGTTTCTGCTGGGCAAGTATGCCTGATGCCTTGGGTCAGCTGCAGGGTCATCAGCCGGGGACCACCGCTCATTGGAGTTTCGCTCTCTTTAGCCCCGGAACGCCTCCTGGTGGCGGAGCGGTGGCAGGGACGTCTCCCTGCCACCCCCTGCAGCTGACCCATCTTATTGCCTCGACCCCCAGTACTTATCCCTCCTCCTCAGCCACAACCAGAAGCTTCCCTTTTCTGCTTCCTCAGCTAGGGTCTTAGTTTCCCTTTGGAGCTTAGCCCCAGTCGTTCCCACATCTCGGAGCAGCCTTATAGTTGATGTACCGACAAAGCCCCGACAGCCTACTTCCACAGGGTAGATGGTAGTGGACCAGCCTGCCTCTCTGCACTCAGCAGCCAGATCTGCATACTTGGCTGCTTTGCGCTCGTAGGCTGCCTGGATTCCCTGGATGGTGAGCTCAATCAGTATGGCAGACTTGGTAACAGCAGACCACAGAGTGAAGTGGTGGTGATTTCACGGGGGAACTGGAGCTGTTTGCCGATGTCAGCCCTCATACTCCAGTCCCTTGCCAGAGAGAGGAAACTGCGGGGGCCTCGTCGGCTGGTGTCTCCTTTGCCCTCCTCTGGCCTCACAAACATGACAGGAAGTTGCTTGGCTATGGGCTGGCTGTTGGCCTCTTGTCTACTGCTCTCCAGGACTTCGGCCAGTTTCCTCAGGACTTGATCATGCCGCCATCTGTCGTGACCCTGAGTCAGCGCGATCTTGCAGCCTGATAGCAAGTGATGCAGGCTGGCGTTGGGAGCACCACACAGGGAGAGGTTGAGGTTTCTAGGGCATGGCAAGGTGTCATAGGTTGCCCTGAGTAGGAAGCTGAGTCTGGCTTGTGGCATCTTCCATAGGTCGGCTCAGCTGATGGGTCTGCTGATGGTACCTTCCCAAGTGGTCCATCTTCCTTGGCGACCTTGAGACACGGCCTTGATGGTATATTGCTCCTGGTTTGCCCTTGAGACCTCCTCCACAACCATGGCTCTGCGTTCCCTCTCTGTGGCCTTGGACCAGAGACGTGGAGAATCACCCCAGCCAAGCCCCGCTCTCCCTACTTGCACCCTGCCAACTATCTCCTGGTGTTGGAGCCTGCCAACTTTCACATCCTCTTAATATTTCATGTTTTATCGTTTATAGTTCATATTGTAGCGTCGTCACAGTCTGACGGGGAGGTTTATCCATCCCTCCATCCATTTTCTACCGCTTATTCCCTTCGGGGTCGCGGGGGGCGCTGGAGCCTATCTCAGCTACAATCGGGCGGAAGGCGGGGTACACCCTGGACAAGTCGCCACCTCATCACAGGGCCAACACAGATAGACAGACAACATTCACACTCACATTCACACACTAGGGCCTATTTAGTGTTGCCAATCAACCTATCCCCAGGTGCATGTCTTTGGAGGTGGGAGGAAGCCGGAGTACCCGGAGGGAACCCACGCAGTCACGGGGAGAACATGCCAACTCCACACAGAAATATCCCGAGCCTGGGATTGAACCCCAGACTACTCAGCACCTTCGTATTGTGAGGCAGAGGCACTAACCCCTCCGCCACCGTGCTGCCCCGGGGAGGTTTAATAACAGTTAAATGTTGTGTTCTTGTTTAGCCTCGCTGTGATTAATGCTTCAGCCAACTCAAGTGTCTGATCATATCCTGATAATAACGCAAACCCTACATGTTGTATTTATGTACAAATGATCGTAGTTTCGTTATGATCCTCCCTCTGCTGCTTAGCAAGAAAATGTGTCGTTTTGTGTGTGCGTGGGTCCGTATACTCCCCCCGATAATCGGGCTTTATCACAGGTTGTACGGTATTTGCACATGTTTGGCAAACGTCCCTCTTCAGTTTGGTGTTAAATTAAAAATGCAGACTTAAGCCGATCACCTGTGAAAGCAGCTGTGTAAACTTCATCGGCGCACAAACACACTCTCACGGTTCCGCACACAGATTTGGAATAAATAATGAGAAGGAAACACAGGTTTGTATTTAAAATGTTAACGACTGTAACTTTCTTTATGCAGTTCTGACGGCGGTGTGGTGATTTAGCTATTTCATTTGTTTAGGTAGGATGGACTTTTATATATAACACTACACTCATAAATGTATAGATTTCTTACAGCCCAACGTGGCACCCGAGTCAAAACCTTTGGACACCCCTGACTTAAAAGGACGCCCACTAAAAAGCATTGGCTTGGTGCAGTAGAAGTGAAAGTTGAGAGACTGGAGCAGGCACGGCCCTAACCAATTTGGCGCCCTAGGCAAGAATTTAGGTGGCGCCCCCCCACATCGGCAGTGAAGTGTATATACTCACAAGAAACCGAATAGCTTTGTCTTTGACCTTTTTTTTACTTAAAGAAAGCAAATTAACAATCAGAATAGTTAACAAGATAAAAAAAAATATGAATAAATAAATGAATGCAAAAAATAAAAAATTAATATATGAAATACAATATTTTTTACATACATATTGCTTAATTAACATTAATGATGTGCACTTTAACAACTAGGCTTACAACTATACCTAATATATAAAGGGGTGGAAAAGTGACTATTACCTGCAGGGCAAACATTAGCTAACCAGAAGGCAATAACAATGTAAACAAAAAACACCTGCTTAAAAGATCTAATACAAATGTCCCTGAGGAATGTAAGGTGGGAGTACTGTAATTACCTAACGTTACATTATTATTTTCCATGACAATTTAGCCCCCTCCACAATATTAACCCGACGTTAAAACAAAACTAGCTATTTATTGATTAGAAATTGCCGAATCATGTAACATTAGCTTAATGCTAAAAAGCCAGGTTACTATCACATTCTGTAACAGACAAATAATTTCATGTAGGCTAACGTTACCTACCTGCTACCTCTGTCTTTTTCTCGTTTCTCCTCCTCTTCTTTTCTCTTTTTTCTTCTCTGGGCACCTGACAGTTTTGGCCGTTTTGACATCTTGTGTTGATTTTTTGATGTGGTGGCGTCCAAAAAGAGTCATGATACGGGAAGGGTGGGGGCGAACCGTGCGGGGGGGGGCGTAATGTTGTAACAAATAATATTTCTATTAAATAGGCTTTACTTTGCATTTTAATTAACGTGGGATTATTTTTTGTATTTAGAAATAATAGTACCAACTTTTTTTTTTTTTTTCTCCAACATTTGTGGCACTGGCGTGGCGCCCCCTGATGGACGGCGCCCTTAGCATTTGCCTATACGGCCTATGCCACGGGCCGGCCCTGCATGTTACGGTTGAGTAAGTATACACAGTTTTAGTTATATTGTAAAACCTACAAACGTCGCTTGGAGTGACGAATGAAGAACTATTTCAAGCAGAAACACTATGGACGGTTTTACTTCCGGTTCAAGGCATTAAAACAGAAACTACATTTTTAACACCTGCAGTGAGCGAACCCGTTCAAAAGATGGCTCCGTAGCACAAACAATAACACACCATTTTAGTGTCTCTGCTTGGGTTTAATGAAAACTATTCAACACAAAACATTTTGGCATTTTGAAACTGTCATAGGATGCCACCTGTGCAACAAATCTAGTCGTAAAATGTCCTCGCTCATAAATATTCCAAAGTCAACTGTCGGCTTTATTATAAGAAAATGGAAGAGTTTGGGAACAACAGCAACTCAGCCACCAAGTGGTAGGCCACGTAAACTGACAGAGAGGGGTCATGAAGCGCATAGTGCAAAGAGGTCGCCCACTTTCTGCACAGTCAGTTGCTACAGAGCTCCAAACTTCATGTGACCTTCCAATTAGCTCACGTACAGTACGCAGAGAGCTTCATGGAATGGGTTTCCATGGCCGAGCAGCTGCATCCAAGCCATACATCACCAAGTCCAATGCAAAGCGTCGGTTGCAGTGGTGTAAAGCACTGGACTCTAGAGCGTTCTCTGGAGTGATGAATCACGCTTTTCCGTCTGGAAATCTGATGGACAAGTCTGGGTTTGGAGGTTGCCAGGAGAACGGTACATTTGGTGGAGGAGGAATTATGGTGCGGGGTTGTTTTTCAGGAGTTGGGCTTGGCCCCTTAGTTCCAGTGAACTAAATGCTCCAGGATACCAAAACATTTTGGACAATTCCATGCTCCCAACCTTGTGGGAACAGTTCTGAGCGGGCCCCTTCCTCTTCCAACATGACTGTGCACCAGTGCACAAAGCAACGTCCATAAAGACATCGATGACAGAGTCTGGTGTGGATGAACTTGACTGGCCTGCACAGAGTCCTGACCTGAACCCGATAGAACACCTTTGGGATGAACTAGAACGGAGACTGAGAGCCAGGCCTTCTCGACCAACATCAGTGTGTGACCCCACCAATGCACTTTTGGAAGAATGGTGAAAAATTCCTATAAACACACTCCGCAACCTTGTGGGCAGCCTTCCCAGAAGAGTTGAAGCTGTAATAGCTGCAAAAGGTGGACCGACATCATATTGAACCCTATGGGTTAGGAATGGGATGGCACTTCAAGTTCATATGTGAGTCAAGGCAGGTGGCCAAATACTTTTGGCAATATAGTGTATAAGAGCCAATCAGTGAGATGGACCACAACAGTTGGTCAGTAAAACATCAATTGGTAAGTGATGTTGATTGTGTTATTAAAATGTGACCATGGTAGTTTTGTTTACACTATTTGTCACTGATGCAATGATGAAGTGTGACAAGTCGTATCATGTCTATATTAAGCAGCTTTGTGGGGTTAGATTGCTGGAGATGGGTATCTATTATTTATTTATTTTTAATGTTATTACTTATGGAGTATATTGTGAATAAATTGCGACAAGGAAGTGAAACAAAAGTTTTAGCAACTTCTATGCATTGGAAAAGGGGTAGGATTAAATCAGCTCTGCTTCTTCCTGCTCCTTTTCGAACATGTTGAATAGAGAAACTGGAAATTGTGATGTGTCATGTTGTATGCATCCATGTTCCAAATAAACTCAACTCAACTATGTGCAGTAGCAGTAGCACGTGCTAAGCCGACGCCGTTTATAATCCGCAGCTTCTTTTTTTTATTGGTCCACGACATTCTCTAAAGAGAATATTATTAGGACTTATGCAGATCCCAAATGCAGATCAGCCGGTACCAGGAGGTAAGAAAAGTGGCTTTTGCATAATATTGCGAAACAAAACGCCAGATAATGTCTTACTTTATACACACACCATAATAATACTCGTATGTTGAAGCACAGTACAATACATCAAACGGTAGATTTTTGAGCACTGTGTGTAATGTTCTATATTTTCATTGGAACATATAACATGTTGATGTTTACTTGAGTCATATTCTACATGTACCTCTTGTTATATTGCGGTCTGCAAATATCACTTATGTTTGACTGCCATCTACTGACGAAAGATTGTACGCCTCCTCTTTTATTTGGACTTTCCCTGATTACATGACAGCAGCTGTTTCTTAAAGGGACGGGGGTCATAAACAGCCGCTGCCTTTGGTCACAAAACAGTCCAAAGAAAAGGTGCCTGGAGAAGGGTCAGGTTCTGCTTCCTCTCCGCTTTGTAGATCTCGGGTCAAGACAAAATCTTCCTGTGGATTACAATAGATCAAAGAAACCGACACCTTCATGTCGCTTCCCATCCTACACAGTGGGGTTTTAGAAGCCTTTTGATTGGTAAGATCAAAGACAGCTTTTGTCTGCTTGCCAGGAACTCATTGAAACACAAAGTTTTGTGATAACTTAAGTACAATTATTCTGACAGGGAGCACTTTTTAAAACAGACACTCAATCAATTTGAAAAATCCCTCCTTTTAGGGAACACCCTAATTTTGATAAGATTTCACCACCAGGAATGCAACTGAGATCTCTATTTTTTTGTTTTTTGTAATGTGCTTAAGGCCGATGACAAACGAGTCACGGACCACAGATGGCCCCTGCGCTTTCACTTTGGGCAACCCAGCTGTTGAAGCTAACTGTTAATGGCCACTATAGTCTTTGTACCGTAGTGTATTTGTTCATCCTATGGTCACATATGGGACGCAGGTTGTCTTACGTCAGCACCGGAATGTTTTTAATCTTCATTATTTACTTCAAGTTATTACAGTATGTCTCTATATACATATTTATTTATTTTAATACATTTTGGTCAATGGGGGCGCATTTCAATTTCTTACACACACTTGTTATTACATATGTTGGCCAGGGGGTAGCACTTAATTTTTACACACACTTGTTATTACATATGTTGGCCAGAGGGGTAGCACTTAATTTTTACACACACTTGTTATTTCATATGTTGGCCAGAAGGGTAGCACTTAATTTTTACACACACTTGTTATTTCATATGTTGGTCAGAGGGGTAGCACTTAATTTTCACACACACTTGTTATTTCATATGTTGGCCAGAGGGGGAGCACTTAATTTTTACACACACTTGTTATTTCATATGTTGGCCAGAGGGGTAGCACTTTAATTTTTATACACACTTGTTATTTCATATTTTGGCCAAAGGGGTAGCACTTAATTTTCACACACACTTGTTATTTCATATGTTGGCCTGAGGAGGAGCACTTTAATTTTCACACACACTTGTTATTTCATATTTTGGCCAAAGGAGTAGCACTTAATTTTCACACACACTTGTTATTTCATATGTTGGCCAGAGGGGTAGCACTTAATTTTTACACAAACTTGTTATTTCATATGTTGGCCAGAAGGGTAGCACTTAATTTTTACACACACTTGTTATTTCATATGTTGGCCAGAGGGGTAGCACTTTAATTTTCATACACACTTGTTATTTCATATTTTGGCCAAAGGGGTAGCACTTAATTTTCACACACACTTGTTATTTCATATGTTGACCAGACGGGGAGCACTTTAATTCTTACACACACTTGTTATTTCATATGTTGGTCAGAGGGGTAGCACTTAATTTTTACACACACTTGTTATTTCATATGTTGGCCAGAGGGGCAGCACTTTAATTCTTACACACACTTGTTATTTCATATTTTGGCCAAAGGGGTAGCACTTAATTTTCACACACACTTGTTATTTCATATGTTGGCCAGAGGGGGAGCACTTTAATTTTCATACACACTTTTTATTTCATATTTTGGCCAAAGGGGTAGCACTTAATTTTCACACACACTTGTTATTTCATATGTTGACCAGACGGGGAGCACTTTTAAAACCGACACACAGTCAATTTGAAAAATCCCTCCTTTTTGGGACCACCCTAATTTTGATAGA